>NC_079430.1:9887967-9910681 GCF_026213295.1 Gadus chalcogrammus
GCAGCAAAAAGGGTAACAATTTTTGGGAGCCGCATATTAGGCCCTAGGACGCAAGGAGGGTCCGCAAGGACGTAACGGGTAAGCCCCCTTGCGTTGCGTCGACGTGGAATGAAACCTTAAGATGTAGTCGTCTCGTTTTGATTAAAACATTCTGCTTGAATGCACTCAGTTCAGAAACATGGTTCAGGAGTATGTCGACATCGGGGCATATCACCCAGGGATGTCCTCTCTTGACTTCGGGTTACGGGTTCGACACGCAGGGCGAAAAACAACTTACCGGCGACCTCATCCCACCCGGCCTACCCTGCTATTTTGGAGCAATTTAATCAATCAGTCCATCAGTCGATGAAGGGTGATTATTTTGTACCCACAGGATGACGTAGTGCAGGTGTACCTAATCCTGCCAGGTAAACTGAGCTGTCTGAGCCAATCACCCAAAAGGATAGGAAGAACTGAAGCGCTCCGCTCTCTCTCACCGGCTGTACTTTGCGGCCCGGGGCCACATGAGTCCAGTCCCTGCTTGTGTTCTTCTGCGTTTGTTTCAAACAAACATTGTGATAAGAAGGGAGACGAGAGATCAAGAAAATGCAGTAATCTGTTTTGTACCTGTAATCCCTGTAATCCCTGATATAGCTCTATTATGGCTCTTCAAAATAATTGGGTTACTTAGATCAGGCTTTGGAAAACAAGACTTGTGATAGCAAGTAAGCACAAGTTCTCCCCCATGGTCTCCTCTTCTGCTTATTTCTTGGTGACTACCTCTAACACAACAAAGAGGGTCGTGTATATGGCTGTAAATCATCTATACGATAACACTTTCTCAGCAAGAGCATCATATATTTGCATATATTTGCACCCCCCCCCCCCCCCCCCAGCCCTTAGCCCTCTTAAGGTCAACGAAGAACTCCCTTTGTTTTCGAGGAACAGACCTTGAGAGGGAACCCAGACAGAGGGATCCCTCCTCCCGGGATGCTCAGGAGTGCAAAGCGTTCCATAGCAGACAGACATAACAAGCAGAATGGTTCAAGTCACATTAAGTTGATACAACACACACACGTGCACGCACTCGCACTGACACGCGCTGCTCAGCGAGCCAGCGCTGCAGTACAGCTGAGCTGGCTGTTGACCGTCCGCCAGCATGACATGAGTGTCTGACTGTCTGTCTGTCTGTCTGTTCCTCGGCCCGCACCCGCACCCGCCGCCACGCACCCTGTCACCTCCGATGAGGCTCCACGCAAGCCCGGGATCTACATGTCATCCCTTCCCAATTACAGCGTCTTTATTAGGGCCCTGACAGATGGCCTGCATCAATGGGCCCAGTCTTAAGAGGGGATTTCAGCCAATGACCTTTCTAGCCTGGGAAACCAGCCTGCTTGCGAAACGCGTACTTTTCTTTTTCTCTCCTTTTCTTTTCGGAACCCGGAGAGAGAGGGTTTCAAACGCGAACCACAAAGTGGTGTGTTTGAAGCGGGGAGCAGCTGTGTGTCGTCGGGAGTGTTGACCTCTGCGCGTGAGGACTTTGGTCTTCGGCGGAGACCTAGCCAACGAGCTAATCCTCTTTTTTGACTTGCGTAGTAGAGAAAGGTTTACCGGCACTGATGAACTTCTGAGATGTGTTTCACGTCAGTTTTTTTAAAGGCGGGGGGGGGGGGGGGGGGGGGGTGACTCGTTGACATTACATTCAATTAATTAAGCTTACAATAAGTGAGATCAACAATGAAGATATAGCCCAAAAAGTGCAAGAATCATTTGAGTACATACAAACCCATAACACAAGCAAAGCGTAGCGTAGCCCTGCACATGTGAGGACAGTGTTTGAAACTCCCCTGTTTTTACACACGAGCACCGAGTGTTAACCAGACATCAAAGAATGACAAGGCTCTTGTTCCAGTGACAGTTCTATATTTCACCGGGACATGTGGCTGACAATCGCCCTAACGAACAGAGAGAGTCAGAGCGGGGTTAGCCCGAGAATGCTACGTGCCGGGCGTGCTCCTAAGTCGCGTTCTTGGAAGTGATCGAGAGGCAGAGATAAACTTCAAACAGCCAGCAGGGATATAACTGCCACAGATCACACACACCAGACCTGTTGAAACACATGCGCACAGGAGCAGGTCACACACACACACACACACACATACACACACACACACACGCAGAAGCAGAAACACACATGCTGAAACACACACACACTCAACTGCACACAGACACGCAGTCTCTCTCTCACACAAACGCACACAGCCCCACCAACAGTCGCATGCACACGGCCCCTTACAGACGAACACAGCCACACAAACATGCACATCGCTACAAACGCACACACACATGCTGACGCACAACCCAACAAGCAGACAGCACACAGACACAACTCCCCCCCCCCCCCCCCCCTGCCGGCACCCCAACACACTCTCTCACACACACACACACGCACACAGAAAGCAGTAACCCACTGCAAACATAAACACAAGCACAAGCAGCGTACGTCATCGCCTTTTTCCTTGAAAACACGCACGCGTGTCTTCCAAGTATAAATTAAGTTCATCGCTCAGCAGCACCTGGGGGCCGTCTGCTCCATCTTTGTTCTGTTAGAGAGTCCTCTGGGTTCCTCCTGAGGATTACCCCTGCTGGCTGTTGATTGGACCAAGCCAAAAGGTCAGAGCCCCGCTGACACAGCGCCTTTATTTATGAACAGAACCAGAGCTCTCTCTGGATAGTCTGGCGGGCTAGTGGAGCGGGTTGGTGCTCCACGTGTTGTCACTCCCAGCTGTATAAGGTTCCGGGTTTGAATCCCCCTCGGTGTCCTTGAGCAATTCTCCTCTGAGCCCCCAGGTCTTATCTTGAGTCGGGCTCCGACTCAGGATTACTTTCGTAGTTGATTAATCAAACCATCGTTGTTTATTTTTTCTCCTGAATGATCGATTAGTCATTTAGTCGATAAAATGACTTAAATAATAGCAAATGCATCAGAGCCTAACCGAGTGCAAAGTGAAGTTTTAATCGGCTTTGCTTTGTCAGACAAGCAGCCAAGGAAAACCAAACTCTTTAACAATGATCCATGAAACTAATATTTGATTTGAACTGAATCGAACATTAATCATAAAATGATTTGTTATTTGTACTTGAAAAATGAATTCAAAGAGTAATCGATTATCAAAATTAGATTACATCAATTCTGGTTGCAACCCTACGAATATGGTTCTCTGTTTTGAACCCAAATTCCACCGCCTAACCTGCAGGTAACCCGAGCCCTAACCCCTGACTGCTCCTTAATGACATGTACTCCATACTTCGTACAGCAGCAGATCAATGTGTCTTGCTGAACGGTACAGGACTAGTCTACTGGTTGGGGTGACTCCTAGCCAAAAGGTTCTGGGTTCAACCCTTCAGTCCCACAACCTAACCTGTAGGGCGTCCTTGAGCAATACCCTTACCACTAGCTGCTCCTATCTCGAAACCCACTCTGAGGCACTTAGGATAAAACAACCAGGGACCAGAATGGAAACAATCCTTCAGGCTTTATTGTGTCATCCCTGACTTTTTATGTATTTTAATGTATGATTCGTCCTGCTGTTTATATTTAATATCAAAATGGTCAAATACAATCAACCAATCAATCAACCAAACAGTAAAGACCCATCAAAGATGGCCGCCGTGTGGATGCGTGCGAGCCACTCCTTACCTGTCCCCATTCGCCGGGGATCCATCTGGGGGGTGGGCAGCGGCCCAGGCTGCAGCGGATCCTGACGGGGGGCTTGGCGTGGCCGGGGCAGTGTGCGGGCGGGAAGGCCTTGGTCTGGTCGCTGCTCTTGCACAGGACGATGCGGTGCTTTAAGCCCAGCCCACATTTAGGAATGCACTGGAGGACAGCAGGGGGAGGCAGAGGGGGGGGGGGGGGAGGCAGAGGGGGGGGGGGGGGGGGGGGAGGCAGAGGGGGGGTATCACTGTTAAGCCTCTGCCACGCGATACTCCAGTAAGAGTCTTACACTGAACCTGAGACAGACGGAGCCAAAAGCACTGGGTTTCTGTCGAGTTGGTATTGTGTTATTTGCTCTGTGTGTTTGGCCACGTTAAAATAAGTATTTTAATATTCGGTGTACTTTGGTGTACGTTGCCGGATTTGAGTCGGAAGTAAAAAAAGGAAAGGGAACCTTTCCACAGCTAAACCGAAATATAAAACTGTTGACTTTGTATACTTTGAATAGCTGAATAATGATAGGCGCTCTTTTAAATGAGCAAAAAATGTACATTTTCTTTGTAATTGCTTCATATCCTGAGATAGGCCAGTATAACAATTCAAAACCCATTAAAAAAAAAAGGGTTATTTCACATACTTTGAATAGCTGTTTAATCATGCGAGCTCATTTAAATGCACATAAAAGTAAATTTTCTTTTCCATTGCTTCATCAAGCACACAACGCAAACCAGCGTTGGGGGCGGGTGTACCTCGGACCAGTCCAGGGTGACCCACTGCGGCGGGCAGGACTGGTTGTTGCAGGGCTCCCTCTCGATGGGCCTGTGGGTGAGGCAGTGGCTGTCCTCCACCGTCTCCTCCTCGGCGGGTTGGATCCGCCGGATGCACAGCACGGTCCTGGTCCTCACGCCCCCGTCACACGTCTTCCCGCACTCGGACCAGTCCCCGATGAACCACCTGGGAGGACCAGGGAGAGGTGGGCCAGAGACGGGGTAGGTTACTCTGTCCTCTGCCGCAGTGCCTCCAAAGGCAGAGTCAAAGTGAACTTTATTCCCAGGCCGAAAATTGTGAAAATGTGGCTATTAATATATTTACCGCGCAACATATAACATGTAACAGAGTGACATAACAAGATAATAGTGCAAAAAGACCATAACAAATAAACATATGTAGACAGACATTGCGTACATTATACAGAATGGAATATTCACAGTGTTTTGAGGTAACGAAACCAAATACTGAGAGTGGAGTTTCGCTGAAGATGAGACTGAAGAAAGCTCATTGTTGTGAGTGGATACCTCAAAGGAAAGTGGAAACCTTAAAACTCAGTTTAGTAATGCTGGCCGGGTTTGTGTTCACTGTGAACGGCCAATCATGCACCTACAGATCCCCGAATCCAGCAACGCGACAACGCAAGTAAAAGGCCCCGTTGACCGTGATTTGAGCTCCTCTGCCATCAGACCTGAGCTTATGGCCCAATCCCATTTCTACCCCTTACCCCTTCCCCTTACCCCTCCCCCTTGTTTTGAAGGGGGAAGGGGAAGGGGCAAGGGGTAGAAATGGGATTGGGCCTGTGAGTGTGTAGTGTGATCTGTGGGACGAGGTGCAGGGTGACGGGGTGGGGGGGGTACGTACTCGGGGGGGCAGGGCTCTGTGTTGCAGGCCCTCTGGTTCTCCGAGGGCCTCCCCTCCAGGTCACAGTAGCTGTTCTGCACCACCGAGTTATCGTCCAGCCGCTTGCACACTATCTCCTGCTTCTGGGAGCCTGTCGCACACACACACACGCACGCACGCACGCACACACACACACACACACACACACACACACACACACACACACACACACACACACACACACACACACACACACACACACACACACACACACACACACACACACAGATATTGACACACACACACACATTTATACAAACATCCATGCAAAAAACAAGTAAACCCTTTGGTATAGGCAAATAAAGATACGATGCACATTTAACACTATAGTATGACCGGAGCCGGCCTCTGTGCTGGGTGCCTTGTTGGGGCTGAACTGGTCTCCCCCTTTCAGCGTGTAGTAAATCCAGACATGTAAATTCCTCCTTCTTTGCAGGATATCTTGGCAAATCACTTTTACAGAGCAGAAACTCTTTTCTTTGGCTCGCAGATACAGAGTTACCCCATCACTGACCAACCTCCCTCTGTGCACTGTGTGTGTGTGTGTGTGTGTGTGTGTGTGTGTGTGTGTGTGTGTGTGTGTGTGTGTGTGTGTGTGTGTGTGTGTGTGTGTGTGTGTGTGTGTGTGTGTGTGTGTGTGCGCCATACCAGCTTCTCTTGATCCCCATGGGACATATTCAGCACCAGATTTGTCTGGCAGATGTAATAAAATATGAATGTGTGTGTTTGTGTGTGTCTGTGGGTGTGTGCGTGCATGCATGCATGCGTGCGTGCATGCGTATGTGTGCGTGTATGAATGTGTGTGTGTGTGTGTGTGTGTGTGTGTGTGTGTGTGTGGGTGCACGTGCCCCCAGACAAAACGACTCTGGGCTACTGTTCTAGAACGTTGGAGCTCCCTTTGAATGCAGTCAATACGTCCCTCAACCTAAGTCTGTTAAAATCATTCTGATAACACTATTGCGACACAATGTCCAACGACATTTGATGAGTAGTGGAACATAACGTACTGAGGAAGGCTCGTGTAACTATCTAGCTAATCAATCATTTGGTGCACTTCGGTCTCAGATCAATCGCATTCTCAGCATCAATTCCAGTTTACGACATTGTGGGATGCAGAGTAGTAATAGTCCAAGGATTCTTCAGCTATGGAACGGCTCCCCAAGCAACCCTGGTCGTACTTGGTCATGCTTCTGCAGAAATATGGAAAACTCTTCCAGAGCTTGACAACTGGGGAGAAATACTATTTTCTGTTATTTGAAACCCATTGCTTTTGGGCTAAAAGGTTTGGTTAAGTCGTTTTGTTTTTTCTTGTGGGGTGGGGTGGGATGGGGCCAGGGGGGTCTTGGCAGAGAAGTCTGCTGTGGTTTCGGGCCTAAAATAGTTGGATTCCTGACTCGCCTATATCTCAAGCAAGGCTAGTGAACCATAAGACTGCATCTCATTCATAGAAATGACACCGTGTTTATCAACTGCGGCTGAGATGTGGGAAAGGAAAAAAGCGACCACATTTATTATGGCCCCAACAAGAAGGACCAAGTAATGATTTTGGTGAACCCTTCTTAAAACGATGATACGGGACACTGCGTTTAGTTTCTGTGGGGGGAGATGAACAAAAGAACCACTACGCGCATACACACACACTAGGGCTGTCAAAACGAACTTCGCTATTCGAATATAATTCGAATTTTTTAAAAAGGAGAACATTCGAGTGCGGCAACTAACGTTCGAACCTTTTTTTTTTTTTTTTTTTTTTTGCACATTTTATTGACAAGTCAAGAATTACATTTAACTTTTGCCGAGCAACGACGCAAATCAAAGTCAACGTCGTGCGTCGTGACGTTCGGCAATCGGCATTGTATGCTTACAAGATGCTGGGAAGCAGCGCGCGAGCAGACACAGAGATGGAAAGCATAACTTTCGGATTTCCATCGAGAAACGGGAAGATTACATCCAGAGAACCCGTCATTTGCAAATTATGCTGCAAGTCGTTAAAGTACCACTCGACTACGAGCAACATGAGCGCACACCTCCATTCAGTGCATTACTCGGAGTACGCAGAACAGTTAGCGGCTGAGGAAGAGCCACGGTCAAAACAGCCAAGAATAACATCGTAAAATAGCAGTGTGTGTGTGTGTATTTGAATGATTGAACATCAGCTTCTTCATTAAACATCATTGCTTGAATATTTCTGGCGTTATATCTTACGTATTTATATACGTTTTGTATTGATTTGGTAAAACTTGTTGCAAATGTTACATAACAGATTTGGTTGACGCGCCCTCTAGTGGACGCGGGACGTAGGCCTAATAATAGGATGGTATCGGTGTATATAATGATATAATAAAAAAAACATTAAAATATTCGAATATTATTCGAATATTCAACATAAGAAGCATTAGAAATTCGAATATGATTTGAGGGGAGGATTGACAGCCCTAACACACACACACCCGCTAAGCGTGTAGTCAAGAATGTCTAGGAAAGTAAGACCCTTTTAAAAATAACTTTAGAAAAACAGTATGTGGCAATCTTCCACGGGTTTTTGCTGAGTGTGTGTGTGTGTGTGTGTGTGTGTGTGTGTGTGTGTGTGTGTGTGTGTGTGTGTGTGTGTGTGTGTGTGTGTGTGTGTGTGTGTGTGTGTGTGTGTGTGTGTGTGTACATGTGCAAGTATGTTGGAATGAGTGTGTGTGTTGGAGTGATGTGAAAGTGTGTGTGTGTATGTGTGTGTGTGTTGGAGTAATTGTGGGAGTGTGTGGGTGTGTGTGCATGATCACATATGTTTAGGTGTGTGTGTGTGTGTGTGTGTGTGTGTGTGTGTGTGTGTGTGTGTGTGTGTGTGTGTTGGTGCGTGAACGTATACTAGCGTGAGTGTGTATGTGTTTGCATGCAGGTATGTTGGAGTGAGTCTGTATGTGTGTGTGTGTGTGTGTGTGTGTGTGTGTGTGTGCAGTTCGGTGTGTGCGTGTGTGGGTCTATCGGAGGGAGTTTGCGTGTGTGTTCGTGCACATGTATGTCAGCAGCAGCAGTATGCTCAGTGCATGTCCGTATACGGTGTTCTGGGGGAGCGTCCACACGCCGGGCCCGAGGGCCTCGTACCTCCGGCGCAGGTCGCCGAGCAGTCGGCCCAGGGCTGGTGGTACCAGGTGAAGCCCACCTCGTTGTCCCCGCTCCCCGTACGCTGGATGGGCACGTTGAACTTGTAGCGGATGCCCTGGTTCTGCTCCTGGAGCAGCACCTGCATGGAGGACACTCAGAAGGTGAATGCTGTTATTGATACCCACGTTGATGTTAAAGGAATTTGGATTACGCCAGGGCGGTTGCTTGTTCCTGATTGGTCCATAAGGATCGGTGGAAGTACATGATTTTTCATAAACGGGGCACCTCTGCCTTCTAAGAGTTTGAAAAAAAAATACTGATATAGATTAAAGTAATTAATGGTAACTGTGGTTTAAGCGGAATAAACCTCTCTGTTCTGTCGCATTTGTGGAAATAATGTGAGACGCGATCACAGACACACACACACGAACACACTCACACTACACAACATACATGACAAACGTAATCAAGACACACTTAATAGTACATTGTTTATCATTAATAAAGTGTTACAAAGTGCTTGAACATGCACAATAAAAACTATTACTTAAGTGTTGAGAATTCAATCCGATTTGATGAATATAGGCAGGGATAAATCAACAAGAAGACAGGGGTGATTTATCTGTTAAATCCTTAACAGGTTAATAATGTGTTTATCAACACATATGTTTCCTGATCTCATTGTTTTCCCAGTTATTCTCATTCATCCGTTCATTCCTCAATCGTCAAGTCATCATGCGATCATGCAATGCCCTGTTTGTATTAGCAGACGTCAGGCGGAACCAAGAACCCAGTAAAACCAACTCACACACAAACACACAGACACACACAAACAAGCACGCACGCACACTAGCACACACACAGAGACACACACGCAGAAACACTCAAGCACGGACACATATATACACACACACACACACAAACAGACACAATAAGACCTGGCCCACATCTCTGACAGTTTAAGCAATTTTATGGACTTCTTACCCTAAAAAACTAATTCAGGTCACAGCTGTTTGCCAAGCAGCGCAAACAACTGAGTTCGCCCCCCAGGGGATCAATATAGCATCATCGACATCGCACATATGGAATCGATCATGTGTTCACCCTACCCCCCCCCACCCCAACCTCCCATGACTAGAGATAAGAACTTTTCCTTATCTTATTCCCCCCAATAATCAATAAATTCCAAACTCACGATAAATCACCCTCCAGATGCAACACATTTTGTCAAGAGGCCTGTAGCGCTTAAGAGCCTCATTTCTTTTTTACGAATTCACGATTATCGGATATTGCCGAATTCCGCGTACCATGACAACCAGGACCTCGGTGGTGGCCCCCAGCGCCTCGAGGGACTCGGGTTCGTCGGAGGGCCGTCGGTAGTGGAAGGAGGTGCCGGCGATGTCGAACTTCCGGGGCCAGTCTATGGTCCAAGCCCCGTTGATGTAGTAGTCATCTCCCTCCGATTTCAGCGCTAGGACACAGGAAAGAATGAACAGAAATGTTATTCAATGTTAGTTATAAGAATTAATAAAAATGTGTGAGTCCTGCCCGCGGTCCTTTGCTGCCTGTCCTTCCCTCTATCTCCCATAGCTTCCTGTCCTTCTCACTCTTTCATAAAGCATAAAAATGCATAAATAAATCGCTATTTTTTTTTAATGTTAATTAGCAAGCGATTGGGAATGAGGCGGGATGGTCTAGTAAGGGGATTAGGTTGTTTTAATCTTAGCTGAATGGTCCCGACTCGCCCTTAACCCCTACCTGCTCATTAATGACGTGCATCAAAGAAAAGCTCTGGATGTAAGTGTCTGCTAAACGGCTGAATCGTAAATAGTAATGGTCGGTTAAATCTAACGAGATAGTGCTGTTTTGAAACAGGGTTGCCGTAATTGATCGTCATTTAAGCCTACTTTTAAACATCTGTCTGCAACTTTATCTGTTTAGCCAACGTTAAAATTGCTTTGCACATAAAAAAAAGGATGATAAACATAAAATTGAAGTTCAAGCCCATGCTAATAATTAACATGTGCACTGACAAACACACACACACATTTGGTTTAGGGGAGTAAAAGAAACACACACTACACACACACTCACACTTCAGGTGAAAGCTTGGATGGATGTCATGAATACCGATCTGTCTGGTCGTCACAACAAAAGGTTGGTCTCCAGGGACAACAGCTCTGAAATATCTACTTTCTCCACGTTGACTTGGGGCCAAATTTGGAGGCCCCGTTTTCTATGGCTCTGTAGTCCTACTCTTCCTTCAATCCGGTATTTACACAGATGGGACACGAGACAATACTATCAACATTTCTCGGTGGAATTTCAACACGTTTTCACTGTCGGCGTATAACAATTCAGACAGAACCGTTCCACTTTAGGGACGGCGATCTTCTGCTGGTGTTGGAAAATGTAAACAGTGAGTAACAGTGTTATCGTTTTAATGCGGCGGTATGAAACACAATGTGCTTTTGTTCCACAACATCCAGACAAGACAAGTCAAACATGGCACTTTAAATACGAGTTCAATGTAAGCAGCAATTCAAACATGGGCATACAATGAATTAAATATTTCATTTCCACCCCCCCCCACCGCACCAAAAAAAGAAGATACAATTTAGCCGAAATCGGTCGTAAATTCAACTCCGCTGTCTGTTGTGAAGTGTGTCTTACTCCCTCAGTCCCGCCCCCCCCATCCCACCCCAGGATTGACAATAAATTCAACAACGCCAACCCACTGATGCTTCGGGTTAATGGAAGTCATCGTTCCCCCCCTGCCGTCCCTCCACGCTCCAAAAAACAAAACTAATTTAATCCACTTTCTTGATTGTTTTAGTTTTCGACCCTGCCGGTGTTGCAAATCTTTTTTGTTTAGTCTGGAACGGAGGAGCACAGGCCACGGCCAAGCTTGCCATTACATATCGATGAGAGATTCAGGAGGGTTTCGCAAGACAACTGGATATTTAAACCAGCTTTATAGCTCGGGGTAGGGGGCGGTTGACGGAGAGAAGACTGACAATGGAAACATCCTAATATCACTCTTTAATTGCCTGTTGTTGTTCATTTAATAAACATTAGATTTGTTTATTGATCCCAGATTGTGGTCATTATTGCACTGCGCACAACAGAGTGAGTAGCGGCTTCGAGATACATGGCGTAAAGAAGTCCTTAAAAAGTTTTGCTTGGCTTATTGTTTGATCGCGACATTGATTTCCAGCGCTCGACTTACCGATGTAGTTCTTGGACATGCCGACCTCTTTGATTTCGATGTGGACCGAGCCCTTTGGTATCTGAACCACCTCCATGTAGCCTATGAGAAACAACATGAGGCAACGCAGGGACGATTCTGATGTCATGAAAGATAGGTTGCATGAGTGTATTTTGTGGTTCATGAGTTGTATTAATCGAAAAAAAACACGACATTGAATGGAATCAACGACATGAATCTGACCAAATGATTCAACGTATGTGCAGACATACACACACACCGACAAACATACACACCCACACGCAAGGACATGCGTGCAAACTGCACGAACATGTGTGCACACTGCACGAACATACACACACATACACAAACACATCCACGTAAACGTATGCAGCATACGTAAACGTATGCAGCATGCGCAAGCCCGCATGCACACACACACACACAACCACACACAGATACACACACACACATATTCTTTTCCAAGGTTTGCAGGCCATACCATAGAAGGAGAAATATGCTCTATGCGTTCTTTGTCTCTGTTTATAATGTGTTGTGTCTCTGTTTATAATATGTTGTGTCTCTGTTTGTGATATGATGTGTCCCTGTTTATGATATGTTATGTCTCTGTGTATAATATGTTGTATCCCTGTGTTTAAAGGTCCCATGGCATGAAAATCTCACTTTATGAGGTTTTCTAACATTAATATGAGTTCCCCTAGCCTGCCTATGGTCCCCCAGAGGCAAAAACTTGCGTTCGGTGTAAAACGAGCACTAGGTATCCTGCTCGCCTTTGAAAAAAATGGAAGCTCAGGAACTCGGATTTGGAATGTGGCCCCATATGTCGTCATAAGGAAAATGGTTACCACCCCTTTCTCTGTGGGAACGCCTTCACACGCATCCATAAAGTAGCATGCCATGGGACCTTTAATATGTTGTGTCCCGCCTGTTTCCCGCGTGCATGTGTGCATGTGTGTGTGTATGTGTGCGTGTGTGTGCGTATGCGTGCGTGTGTGTGTGTGTGTGTGTACCTCCTCGCGGTAGGGAATCGTTGAACAGGCCCTCAGTGGCTTCACATGTGCTGCCGTCTGCTCCACACACACGGCAGCGGTCCTCCTTGGCGTCCGAGCCCAGGATGTTGTCACAGCCCACATGCTGTTGCAGGACACACACACACGCACACACACACACACGCACACACACACACACACACACACACACACACACACACACACACACACACAAACACACTGTGAGGGACTGCTGTGTGTGAGGTTTTCATCCTTGAACGTCCTTTTTTTCGAGATCCCAATGTTTCTTGTGTCTCTCTGTGTCTCTCTCTCCCTTGTGCTCTCTCTCTCTTGCGCTCTCTCTCTCCTACACCTTGTTCACACTGTTCTCATTGACCTTGCATGGGGCGCTCGCGAAATGCATTGTGGGTCCGTCCGTCCATTCGGCTCCGTGGGCTTCTGTAATAGGTTGTCCGTGGCCTGCATCAAAAAGTTGATTAATGTTCAACTTTTCAGGCAGCGGATCCGTTGGCCAATCATATCGCGGTTATGCAAATACCTTCCACGCGTCTACTGGATCCATTTTGCAATAGCAGGAAGGAAGAAGCAGAAAAATTCCAGCCGTTATATATTTTTTAAGAGATGTGAAATGATACGATTGTTTTTTGTCACCTGTTGTTTGCGTCATCTTTTGTATTTATATCCACGCATCGGCTTCGTAGCAGGAAGCGATTCGATTGGCTGCAGTATGCGTCTACAGTACACAGACTAGTCCCCTATACATCAGACACGCCCTCGGTCATCCGTCAACGGACGCTTCCCGCTACATGTGGAGTGTATTTGCATAACCGCGATCTGATGGCTGACGGATCCGGCGCTGCCTGAAAAGTTGAAACTTTTTGATGCAGGCCACGAAGCCGAATGGACGGACGGACCCACAACGCATTTTGTGTGCGCCCCATTCAAAGTCAATGAGATCCGTCGACGGACGGAGGTAGTGTGACCAAGCCCTGAGTGAGCCCTCTCTCGCCCTCTCTCTCTTTCACCCTCGCGCTCCAAACACTTATTTTCATGTCAGCAACCTTTCAGCGCTCTGACACTGCCACTCTTTCTCTCACACTCTCTCACACTCTCTCTTCCTCTCTATCCCTCCCCCTCTCTCTTCCTCCCTCCCTCTCACTTTCTTTCTCTGCCTCCCTCTCTGTCTCTCTATATCTCTCTGTCCCCATCTCTCACTCCCTATCTCTCTCTTTACCCCTGTTTCTCTCTAGCTCTCTCCCTCTGCAACACATGTCCACAAACATGGTCCTTTGAGGTTCTCTAATCTCTGGAACAAAAAGTGTTCCAGAGATCCTCCGTCACGACAAACAGAACCAGTCCTTCTAGCTAAGAAGTCTCTCCACTGGACCACAAATAATACAGCTTTGTGTGAACAAATTATGCTTATTCCAAACACGCTCATGGATAAATGAACGTAATCAGTTTGTTATGTTTTGTTTCTATGACATTGCAGATAGTATTCTGGAGGTGATGTCACAAATTCACACAGTGGTCTACAAGGCCGAAAAGAAACAAAAGATTGATTTCATTCTGTAAGCCACAGCAATACACACAGATATACGCATACACACCCATTGCGTGACACGCTGTGCCATTATCTTGTGACAAAAAGGGCATTAAAGCCCGCCCCCACCCAGCCTTACCCCCCCCATGAAACAGTTGTTATGGCTTCCCATTCAGTCTGATATAATACATGTTTATTAAATGGTTATTTTAACTAAACATTTAATTGTAAGTTGGGCATGTGGGTTTCCTGTTTTATACAAAACACAATTCTGGTCCAAGCTGCAGAGCGTGATAAGATTCCTTTTGATGATTGTGAATCATAATTCACAATCGACTCCAAGCGATTCAGAAGGCTAGATTGTTCCACAGTATGCAAGGGGCAAAATAGGTGGAAAGTATTACTGGGCTGCAGTCTGTGAGTCACACCGAGCTCCTATCCAAGAGCAAGAACGTCTTGAATTCTACAAAAAGTGTTCTTGATGCTGCTATCGATTCCTAACCTTGCGAGGCAGCTGGACTCACCAGATTACCAATCCCGCAGGAATCCATCTCACCGGGTGTCAAAAGATGCGTTTGTGTCCGAACCACCCCCCGCTGGGGACCAATCAGGGTCCTTTGAGGAAACGACGTGATCCACTCCGTGATGGACACTGACCGATGGTTCATCCCATCACCTAGCCAAAGAGCTTTTTTAAAGCGCATCGCCTTTTCCGAGGCGTTTTCAAGGACGACTTCCCAGATGGTTCTGTGTAACAAACCACCCGGGGCGTCGGGTTAACAGATCTCCTAAACAAGTGAAATCAGCGTACCGGCTCACTCGCCGTTATAGGCTCTCCACGGGGAACGCCGTGAACCCTCTGTCTTTGTATATTGAAAACAAACCCATTCAGAAAGGATGAGGTCCTCTTAGGAGTGAGAGGGGCGCCTCAAGGCTCAGTTATGGTTCCACTTCGACGCAACGCAATGACCGCGCGGACGCCTCGACAAAGTCGTTAACCTGTTTTGGTTCTGCGTGGGGTTTTTGGTGGGCGGACCAATCACAGCCCTTAATGCTGCGTCGCCTCGACGCAAGCTAAAAATGTGTTGGGAGGCGCACGTCAGGCCCTTGCGGTGAACGCAAGGAGGGTCCGCAAGAACTTAAAGGGTCCGTAAAGCCCCCTTGCGTTGCGTCAACGTGGAACCACACAGCCATCAAGGCCTGAAGCGACCAATCCCGGGCAGCCGAGCACCTCGCGGCGATTACCACGGCAACTGTCCCCGACTGAAGGTTGAACGGCGAGGTGGCGCCTGGCGAGGTGGCGCCCGGTGAGGCGCGTCGCTGGACGTGTCCGGCAGGGCCGCGTTACCTTGCATTCTCCGTTGATGCAGATGTCCAGGGAGTCGGCCTGGCAACGCGTCCCGTCTATGACGGCCGGGGAGCGCTCGGTGTAGAAGTTGTAGCCCTCCGCCAGACAGTTGAGTGCACAGGGCTTCACGCCGCCTAGGGTACGCACACACACACACACACACACACACACACACACACACACACACGTTGTTCACCCAGGCTTATGAGGTGCTTAACTTGTGCTCTGTCAACAATGTGCCGTATCATAATGTTTATCTCTGCTGGAATAATGTTTTCCTTCACGTTCCGTGTTTATTATTCATATTTGATTTCTACTGCTCATATTATAGATTTATTTTTCGTATATATATTAGACATTGTTCTTTCTTTCGTATACAGTGGATATTTTCAGTTTTGAAACCGTAATGCAATTTGGATGCTATTAACCGTCTGGAATGAATACAGTTTATCGCATACAGGTGAGAACACCTGGTCATGCCTCAGTGAAGATAATTAAGCATTGTGTGGAGAAAGGTTAAACCTCAAAGCATAAGCAGATGAAAGCATTCAAACGTGGGTCGATGCTGCCATTGGCTGGTCAAATAATCAGGATCTCATTGCGATCGCATTGACGATGACATGGATGTCGTGGTGGTCTTAGTGAGCGTTTACGCCACTGAGATGTGATGGACTCCTGCTCAAATGTAACACCTGATGTCTCTTCACAAATAGGAACACTGCACAGCATTACAACAATGCTACACCAAATTGGAGCATTGTTATGTTGAAGTGTCCGAGAGGACACTTCAACATAACAATGCTGCGATACTGCAGCGATAAAGCCACATTACGATTCTTGGAAAACCTGCTGCCAGTAACATCTGTTATTTTTCGGGGGATCAGCAGTGGCGGTCCACAATGAACCCAAAAATGCGGTGAGCTTGAGCCCAGATCTCATTCCAGGCCGCAGCAGCAGCAGCGGCAGCCAGACTGCGTGTATACAACGCAGAAGTCAACGCGTGCAAAGGCCAGAGTTGACAGGCTGCGGCCGCGTCCTGGACGGCCCACAGGAGCGTCCAACTCCACACAAAACTTCACTACGGAATGCTTGGAATTCTCTCTCCCCATCAAACTCTCTCTCTCTCTCTCCCAGTCTATCCCGTACGTACTGTCCTCCTCCTCTCTCTTGCTCTCTCTCTCTCTCCCTCCCCCTTGCACGCTTTCTCCCTCCCTATTTCTCTCTCCGTCTCTCTCTCTCTTAGTCTCTCCCCCTCGCCTTCTCTCCTCCCCCCCCCCCCTTTCTCTCTCTCTCTCTCTCTCTCTCTCTCTCTCTCTCTCTCTCTCTCTCTCTCTCTCTCTCTTGGTCTCTCCCCCTCGCCCTCTCTCTCACCCCCCTTTCTCTCTCTCTCTCTCTCTCTCTCTTCTCTCTCTTTAGTCCCTCGCCCCTCTCTCTCCACCCCCCTTTCTCTCATCTTCCTATCTCCTTTCTCTCTCTCTCTCTCTCTCTCTCTCTCTCTCTCTCTCTCTCTCTCTCTCTCTCCCTCCCTCCCTCTCAGGCTGTTTGCTCAACAAGGTCACCCTCCAGACTGTCACTGATGATGAGTCATAAAAAAAAAAAAAGGAAACCGAGCCGTGGAGAAGACGGCAGAGGACTCGTGAAGCACAGCAGATGGCCGGCCGGCTCGCGAACCACTAACAGACTATAAGTGGACGAGGCAGAGCTCTCTCTCTCTCTCTCTCTCTCTCTCTCTCTCTCTCTCTCTCTCTCTCTCTCTCTCTCCTGTCTGTCTCTCTCTCTCCCTCTCCCTCTCCCTCTCCCTCTCCCTCTCTCTCGTGCCGTACGTACCTCCAGTGTAGGGCTTCCAGTTGTAATACTTCCCACGAAAGGACATGCTGTCAAAGTCAGCGCACTGCTTCTCCCGGAAATCTCGGGATCCCGCCAGACAGGTCTAAGGCAGATAAGAGACGGATGAAATAGGGTTTGGAATGGCGTGGATCATGTCACGCAGAAACAAGAGTTAGTAGTGTTATGTTTTTTTTTTTCATCATGAATATTGCAGTCTCTCTCCGGGGCTGCTTATTAAAACAATATCCATTATAAACGACTCAGTATTTAGGGGAATAACTCGTCTGCAGTTGTCTGCGAGTTTCCTTGTAGGCTTCTGCCACATATCACTCTTACCCACCCACCCCAGAAAAATAGAAAAGAAAAATTGCAGACAATGTAGAAATGCACTACAATGTGTTTTGCATTTGGAGGAATGCTCCTTTGTTTGCATGTGTTTATTTGCAATGAATAATAAAACACGTCTTTGTGTGGGTAATGAGAAACACAGTTTCAGCCCGAGGAGACCTTGAGCTGGTGCAGGCTGGCACACCCGCCCGGCCTCTCAGTATAGACGAGCAGGTACGTATCTAGGATTCTATGTATCCGAGGGTCTACGTGTTTAAAAGTCTACGCGTTTTGGATATTATGTATCTAAGAGTCTACCTATCTAGGGGTCTAGGTATCAAAGAGTACTTATCTAAGGGTCCACGTATCTAGGGCTCTACGTATCTAAGAGTCTTCGTATCTAATAGTATACATCTTAAAGATTCTAAGTATCTAGGGGTCTACGTATCTGAGAGTCTACCTATTTAAGAGTCTACGTATCTAAGAGTACATATCTAAGGGTCCAGGTATCTAAGGCACTTCGTGTGTAAGCGTTTACGTACCTAAGAGTCTACGTATCTAGGAGTCTACGTATCTAAGAGTCTAAGTATCTAAGAGTCTACGTATCTAAGAGTCTATGTAGTCTACGTATCTAATAGTCCTATTTAAGAGTCTACAGACTTAGGAGACTACGTTTCTAAGAGTCTACGTATCTAAGAGTTATGCATCTAACAACTATGTATCTAAGATGCTACTTATCTAAGAGTCTATGTATCGAAGAGTCTATGTATCTAAGAGTCTACGTACTTAGGAGACTACGCATCTAAGAGCCCTAATCCAGGGGTTTACGTATCTCTGGGTCTACGTATCTATGAGTGTACGTATCTAGTGCTCTTAGTATTTAAGGGGCTACGTATCTAAGAGTCTACGTATCTAAGAGTCTACGTATCTAAGAGTCTACGTATCTAAGAGTTTACGTATCTCTGGGTCTACGTATCTATGAGTGTACGTATCTAGTGCTCTTAGTATCTAAGAGTCTACGTATCTAAGAGTCTACGTATCTAGTGCTCTATGAGTGTTCGCATCTAAGTCTTCCTACGGGCCCAAAACCCAAAGCAACCCCGAGTGCCCCGATTGACCCGGTTTGGATTATGATGGAGAGGAGTGGGGAAGGAAAGACGGAGGAGGAAAGGAAGGAAGGAAAGGATGGAAGGAAGGAAGGGAGGGAAGAAAAGCCAAGAAAGTGAAACCCCTAAAATGACGATGAGTCTATTTGAAGATATATGATCTAATAAGTCTCTCAGGTAACTTATTTAGGCAGGATTACGACACGGTGCTGACAACACTGAGACGTATTGGCCCAAAGAAGCCAGAATCTTTCGTTAGTTTACATTTCTAACTTTAAATTGCTTACAGTGTGGTTACCACTGCGCTGCAGAATAACCATCCTTTGGTCAATTCGGGGAACCTTATAAGGTAAACCAAAGAATCCCCTGGATTGAGGAGGAAGACCTTTAGAGAACTTATACCTGAGAGGTCTAATTATTGGCTTGGAAACAGAAAATAGGTGTTTATTTGTCTCTTGTGCCCACTGGCTCACTCGCTGGCACCGTTTTCACTGCACATACTTTATTGGATGATTGTGAAAAAGGCAGAAACTGCAAAAATATTGGTTTTACGCAAATTCACCCCCCTCCCTGTTAAGAGATTTAAATCACATTGTCTTTATAAAGTACACATGGAAAAGCCTTCCAGGCTTCGACACAAATGACATCCGTCAAATGATGAAGAATAAATAACTTTTGGGCATCAAACTATATCACGAGCATGCATAATTACTTGAAATCGTTTTCATTTACTTTCCCGACGAATAAAACCCAGGCAGAGTCAAACCGTGTCCTAGGGCCATTTTTTTTTTTTTGCTGTCAACAAAAAGATTATAAACACAAAACTAAAACGCAATCTAAATCCACCACAGGGCAGACAAAGTTGCCTGAACGCGGAGCCAGAGAGGAGCGAGAAGGATAGCCAGGGCTTCAGTGACAGGCCAAATCCATCTAAGGTCAGTGTGTCTGGGTGGACGCACCCTGCATCTGTTCCACGCTGCAACAATCGGGGCATACCAGAGCCCAGCGTTTCTCTACGGCAAGACAAGCGCCTTCTTCTCTTGAGAGTTTTATACACAATACTGAGATGACAGCACAGAAGAAGAGATAGACAAGGGAGAGGAGGAAGGAGGAGAGGAGAGATGAGGAGAGGAGGAAAGGAGAGGAGAAAAGATGACGATGATGAGGAGAGCAGGACAGAGAAGCGGAGAAGAGAAGGCCGGGGGGGAGAGGAGAAGGGAAGAGGCGAGGCGAAGTGAAGCGAGGAGGAGGTCATTATGTATACTTACGTCTGTGTTACAGGATCTGTAGCGCTTTCTCTCTCCAAGACAATACTTTCCTCCTCCTCCAGAGGGGCTAAGAAACACAAGAGAGCAATGCGACGCGTAAACAAAGGAGTTGTACTTCGGTAACACAGTACCTTCCACAGGTGCACTACATTAGAGCACAACCTCTGCCGGATCTCTCGGTTCCTCCTTCTGTTTGGTCTAACATGTGCGCCACCATTCTCCTCTTTTCACTAAATCCATCCAATGGTGATGAAAGGTGCAAGTGCAGATCTCGGAAAATAGGCTGGAATTGTTGGTGGGTTCTCTCTCTTGATGTGCAGTAACAATGCAAACATTAGTCAGTGGTCCCTATCAGAAGGATATGGGTCATCATTCATCTAGTTACACACACAAACACACACGCACACACACACACACAAACACAGACATGCACACTCACTGACATACACATACACACAAACACACCCACACACACACACACATACACACACACACTGACGCACACCACACCACATTTGTTATAAAACTCATTTATCCATTCACACACACTCCCAAACACACACTCACGTACACATGCAGGCACACTCACGCAAATGTGCACACACACACGTGCACACGCACAATAACACACACCACACCACTTTTTTTTAACAAACACTTGACGGAGGCCAGGGCGTACGACGGACTGGATGTGTTAAGCTGGCTGTGGCTTACTTTGCCTACTTACGCTGGGCTGTCACAGTGCCTCATGGAGGACGATACGCCCCCACCACAGGTCCGACTGCACTCCCCCCACGTGGACCAGGGGCCCCAGCCTCCGTCCACGCTCTGGGGCCAGGTGCCGAACCCCACACACTCCCCCTGGAAGCACCACTGCTCGGGGGACATGGGGAGAGAGGACGCCGGGTTACCATTCGTCTGGCCGGAGAGATCCCGAGCCGTGCGTTTTCTGTCATGTGTTTGGAAGCAAGAAGATGTTCGGTGGGCGGGTGTGTGTGTGTGTGTGTGTGGGGTGTGTGTGTGTGTGTGTGTGTGTGTGGTGTGTGTGTGTGTGTGTGTGTGTGTGTGTGTGTGTGTGTGTGTGTGTGTGTGTGTGCATGCTTGTATATGTATGCGTGTGTGTTTGTGTATCTGTATGTGTGTGTGTGTGTGTGTTTTTTATGTGTTTGTGTGTGTGTGTGTGTGTTTGTGTGTGCATGCTTGCATATGTTTGTGTTTGTGTATGTGTGTGCATGCTTGTATGTTTATGTGTGTGTTTGTTTGTATGTGCGTGTGTGCGTGCATGGCTGTATGTGTGTGTTTGTGTTTGTGTGTGTGTGTGTTTGTGTGCGTGCATGCTTGCATGTGTGTGTGTTTCTGTGTGCGTGCATAAATGTGTGTGGGGGAATGTACACCTGTTTTATGTTTTTTCAACACCCTATAAACAGTTTGATGACCATGCGAGAGGTGAGCTCCAACAGACACTCGCAGTAAGATAACAGTGGAGGTGCAGTCTCTGACTCCCCCTAGCCTCAGTCTGGTCCAACACCCAGGATTCTTATGGACCAACCACAGACACTGTATCGCCCACATCCCTCTCCACCCTCCCTGTCTCTCAATCACCTCCCCCTTCACCGCTTCACCACTCCCTCTCTCCCCCTCCTCTCTCACTCGCTACTGTTGACTGGGCCTCCCTCTCTCTCCCATTAGCCGGGCAGCTCATTCCTCCTGTTAGCTTGACCTCTCTATCCCTCGCTCCTATTGGCCGAGCTCCTCTCTCCCTCTCTCTATTGGCTGGTCCTCTCTCTCCCTCTATATGGCCAGGTCCCTCACTCTCCCCCCTATTGGCCAGGTCCCTCACTCTCTCCCACCAATTGGCCCGGCCCCTGTCTCCCTCTCTCCTATTGGCCGGTCCTCTATCTCCCTCCCTCCAATCGGCCGGGCCCCTCTCTACCTCTTCTTATTGGCCAGGCCCCTCTCTCCCTCCCTCCTATTGGCCAGGCCATTCTCTCCCTCCCTCCTTTTGGCCAGGCCCCTCTCTCCCTCCCTCCTATTTGCGGTCCTCCCTCCCTCCTATTGGCCAGGCCCCTCTCTCCCTCCCTCCTATAGGCCAGGCCCCTCTCTCCCTCCCTCCTATTGGCCAGGCCCCTCTCTCCCTCCCTCCTATTGGCCGGTCCTCTCCCTCCCTCCTATTGGCCAGGTCCCCTCTCTCCCTCCTATTGGCCGGTCCTCTCCCTCCCTCCTATTGGCCTCTCTCCATCTCTTTCCATTACATCTGGGCTCAGCATCCGCGTTCCTTTGAAACGGGCGGGGGCAGACGGGGTACACCAGTGGCTCTCCCATCGCTGCCCCCAAAGCTACTTCAAAGCCCCCGGGCTAAACCTGGGGCCTCCTGCACAGCACAGACCCCCCACCCCCCCCTCTGTGGGCCCCAGGTCCTGAAAGGCTCCGCTGACCTAACGGTAATGATGGGTGACAGCTTGTGACACGCTGCCATTCTTCCCTTTGAGACCCCGGACCATCCACCCACAATGGCCGCCGTAATCCATGTTAAATCTGCCTCTCTCTCTCTCTCTCTCTCTCTCTCTCTCTCTCTCTCCACTCCTCTCTCTCTCT
>NC_079430.1:9913281-10058281 GCF_026213295.1 Gadus chalcogrammus
ACACGCATATTATTTCTTTTCTTTTGTCGTTGCTGATTACCAGGAAACGCAAACTTCCTTTTCGTGCGGGTGCATATACAACGTGGGGCACTAACTACGCAGGGAGTTGACTGAGTAGTGACCTCGGCAGAAAAGTAGAGTGTTTAAACACGGAGCTGCCGACTCTGTTTCCATGGTTCAGCACAGCAGGAGAGGCTGAGTGGTTTGTTGTTTCCAGCCAGCATTGAACCTTCTGCCAGTTATATTCAATGAAATGACCACCCTATTCACTTTATATATACCACTGTAGCCTATACGTATATAACACTGTATACTATGTATACACACCATTCTATTCTGAAGAATATCTCTATGAATATACATATTCATACCATTGGCCGCTGAGGTAGAGCATTAGTGAAATCTCATAAATGATGACGGTGAAGCCTCTTTTTCTTACGTATAGTAAATAACACTTACCCAGAGTTCCACAGGGCTTGTTCTTGTAGGTGCAAATGTCATACCTGAGGGAAGAAGACATAAATAACACATTTAGATTACATTTTAACATTTAGGTTACTTTATTAACATTAATCACATGTGCAAAGTAAGAAAAAGAGAACCCTGTTAAACTCTCAACACAACAATAAACACCTGCTTATGTAATGGACAGGGTGTTCACCTCCCAGCTGAAAAGGAAGCCTGCTGGTTTCTATAGTCAAGCTGCAGCATCCTTGTGCAAGATGCCTACAACCTACTCATTAATGAACATAGTCACTGTTGTTTCACTCGTAATAACTGAGCTTATATCAAACACTAACCTCTTCAAGCCAGAAACAGATACCTATCTCTATAAACGCCATTTGCCCTTGCAGACTGGCCTGGATATGAAACCATCACACCGCCAGTAAGAGCAGACTTTGAGAGGTCTGCCGCTGTGGTTCTGTCCACAGCCTGTCGGTCCCACATTGGTGTAATTCAATAGGAAGGACGCGGACGAACGCTCTCTGAGCCCAGCAGCCTTGAGAACATCATACAATTTAAATGATTTAATAAATTCCAAAGCTTTTAATCTAGTAAAAACCAAGGACACATCAAATCTAATTCACCCCCTGTGTCCCCCCCGATTATACTAGCATACACTCATCTTTTTTCAAAACCATGGGGCACAAGCTTGACCTCGGTAAGATGGTGTATTTGTTTGGATGTGCTTCCTTTCATTTCTCCTTGAGTCTCTCGGAGCGTCGCCGGGCAGAGTTCCAGAAGAGGCACTCTGCCCGTCAGCCACTGAGCCTAATGAAGGTTGCTATGGGGGCCGCTTCCGGAATGATTCATAAAGGGATTAGAAAAGGAGGATTAACATCCCGGCATCAAGAGGATCCATAGGGATCGATAATGATGAAGTGGAGGCCATTCCATTACTGGTGCTCTGTAGGAAACGCTGACATTGTCATTTGGAATGTACGATGGAGGAACAATGGTTGGAAGGAACCTTTTACTCTCTTTCCTCAATGGCCCATTATTTCATTCCATGTCAAATAAATCATGTCTTTAATAAATCAATCATTTAACTTTTTTCCATTCATGTAATCGATCAGTGGTAGCGATCTTTGTTCACATAGAAAAATGTAAGCTAATATTTTTTCCTTCACATTATATGTATTATGTTGTTAGCATAACAACTAATTCCAATTAGCGTTGAGCTGAAAAGCAACATCATAAATAAAACTAAAGGCAATAAACTGCTAGTCATCATGCAAAGGCAGCTCACGATATAAATAATATTCAGTACAGACAGAGCCTTTCCTGTATTTTCTGAGCTTTGTATAAAACTGTATTTATATCATTCAACTAATCCTGTGTCAAACACCATACCCTGTCCAGAAAATTCAGCTCAGGGAATATGTACTTTAGCTTCTAGTTCATGAGGCCAAAACAAATGAGGAGCTGTATTGGATATTGGTTAACACCCTAAACATAAATTATATTTATGGTACAATATATCTCTGTATGACCGACTCCTGAAAAGGCACATTGACGTGTTGAGTCTCTACAGGTTTGTTCAGGGTGTGTTTTCGCTGCAACAGAATTGAACGTTTAAATACTACTACTGCCAGACTTCATTTTGTGACACGACCCTAACAGGACAACACAAACAAGCACAGGCTCTATGTATAACCAACAGAACAACACAACATACAAATACTGGTTGTGCCCGAACCAAGTTTCTGCTAATTGTACCTAATTTGCCTCAAATAAATACATGGAGCCCTATTTAACCACCAGTTGTGAAGTTTATCAGCCATTACAATCAATTTCTGGAGTATCCACCCAGATGTATGATGAATAGATCAACCGACCACAATACCAAATGGGCCTTACCAACTAGTTAAAAAAAATCAACTATTTATCTTATTATCTGCTGGTAAAATATGAGCCCTTTAAAATGAGTATGACAAACACCAAAACAGAAAACAGTCTGTATGAAAGTTTGAGGGTTTTTTTGTGTTTCCATGCCTACCGAGTGATAAGCACAGCGTTGTCATGATGGGCCATTCCGTGTTCCGGAATGCTGTTTCCATCTCCATGGTGAGAGAGGATGGACTTTTGCCACTTGCAGAAGCTGTCCAAGGACTTATCGGCATGGTGGTTGATCTCCAGGTTAGGCTAGATCGCCACAAATCACAGCCACACATCAAGCAATACAACAACAACAACAAGAATACAAAATAATCCACTAGCAGTATGATTGGAATTTCTAGGTCAGTTACATTGTATGGAGTTTCATGGTCTCAAGTTCACTGCAGGGTTGTTTCATTTAAAAAGTTGACAATAAGATATATCTTTACTTTCCTCTCCACTTAGTGTTATGTTTCATATCTATACTTCAAACTAAGCAGTCAGTCAGCCACGTGCACAAGATGTGCACGTTAATAACACAGTCACTGTTATATTTGAGCGTTATATTACTTCAAGTAAATTAGTGGGTTGATGACCATGTTATTAACTAAATATATAAGAGAGCGAATCAAAGATGTCACGGGTGTGGGAGGGTACTCACCTGGTCTTCTGTGAGAACTATTAGTCTGGTCACGATAATGTTCACAACATTCCCTAGACTGGCATCACGATAAAGTTTGGCAACCTGACCTCCAGAAAAGAAGAAAAGACACAAAGTCAGACAAATGGTGCCTGAGTGCTGCGACCCAACTCTACGTTATCTATTATCTACCATGATATACTTGTCAACAGATGTGAACCGTTGATGATTATTTAGTTGATCATTGTAACAATCTTATAAGTTATAGATGATGCAATGAAGAAAAATAGAGAAATAAGACTCTATACTAATAATAGCACTTTTTAAGATACTGAAAGACACTTAACATGACACTTTACACATAGAATTGCCTCTTTTGTGTGTTTAGTACAACCCTTTTGAACAAAAGTAGGATCATACTTACAATATTCATTACGGACAGGATATAGTGCTCGATGTCCTTGCGGCCGTGGTAGCCGACCATCATCTTATCCGCCACCACGAGGGTCTCAACGAAGCGCTCGGAGCTGACTGAGCGACGGTGTCTGCTGGTGGAGTTCCCATCCGCGCTGTTATTTTGAAGGGCAGGAGACGACGGGGCGCTTTTGGAGCAGGGTGTACTGCACTTCACGGGGTCTGTCGACATGGAGGGTGGACACGGCGAATGGAGAGTGAGGTGGATTGCATTCAGTGACTTGTTTCATTTTTTAAGAGTTGATTGGTGTCTGCTACCGTGCACTATGGCTCCAATGCAAAGCCTCTCCTTTATGACCCTGCACTCTGAGGGAGATGTAGGTATGCGTTGAGGCATGCTTGCCTCCTGATGGTGACAGACGTTGCTGTTTTTCTATAAGATCTCAGCCCAAGTACCTAAATATCCATCTGGTTATCCCCTTAGTTTTTACTATCACATCCCAAATAAGTAAAAGACTTGGGACGCTTCACAATGAAAGATTGGTTGGTTTTATGAATGAGGAAGGGACACTGGGACACTAGGACACTAAGATTGTTGGTTTATGAATGGGATGAATGCTGTCATGAAAAAACCTTTGCCCGACTCACATTCAGCGCCAGACTTTAGTCGAAGAGGTGCTACAGCCACAGACGTTTGCCTTTTTATGAATGCTGGAGCAAGGCTTCTCTCTACAGGTTTAATGGTGGCAGTCTGGCCAGACTAGGACAACAGCACACACATATAACACACACACATTCACACCCACACCCACACACACACACACACATTCATCCACAAACCTGGGCCTGCCACCAAAACCAGCACTTCCTCCGGCCCGCTATGTATAGCAACTCCTCTACGTCAGTTCCACCCACATGCAGTCGTGCCCAGACGGAGGTTCGACCAACCTGAAATGCCACAGCTGAACTCCTGGCTGTGCTCTTGCGGTGTGGAGAGGGCAGACATTTTATAAATAACGTGTTGCTGTGCCTGGTCCAGGATCCACTCTCTGGAGGCGTTGGAGGACGCGTTCTTCAATGGCTCTATTACATACTGCTCGTCTTCTGTTGTGATTACGCCATGCTTGGTGACAAACAGACACAAGAAACAGTGGCGGACGGTTATAAGCCGAGGCAAATAAGGAATTTGAAAAGCTTTTCACGATGCGCTATGTCGTTTGTGTCTCGCTCTTAAGGAAACAATAAGGAAGATGCTAGCTCGTTTCTTGGACCCTAGCTAGTTCATGCTCAGACATTTGACTGGATTAAGGCTAATTCCTGTTTTTATTTTGAGTTGATTGCCGATTACGGCTGTCAATAACAAACTAGGCATACACTTGCCTCAAACTATATAACTAAAGGCTTTTCTTCAAAGAGAAAACTCCTTAGTACTTTAAGTTGCAAAATAATTCATTTCCTGGCCCAGGTCTAAAGGATATAATATAGTACAAAGAAAGTTAGTATCCTCTTAAAAGATTCCTATTGATTTAGACAATTGGTTTGAATGAACCATGTAATAACTGAAATGTCAACCGATAACACTTTTGACTTAGATCGGATACAACTTTATGGAACAATATAGAAATAAAATAAAATTCAAAACAATTAAATGCTACTCTCTTGTGTGGTAAAGTTCCTTTTAAAACAGGCTCTCAAACACACTCGTCAAGCCCAGGTACTTGATGAGATTTACTTCGGTAGCGTTGCCTAACCCCGAGCTGCCCCCAACGTGACTCTGCCAATTGGGCCGAGTCCAACACTGCGCTAAATAAACTACAATCGCTCTAATCTCTTGTCTAAGGGATTGCCTGAGGTAACTGGAACACAAGCACAAATCCATATATATTACCTCCGTAAAAGTACACCCCAGGGACTTCCTGAGATAATCCTCCCATGAACTCCCCAGCCACTCAAGGTCAGTGTCTCGGATGTTCGCATTGGAACCATCCTTCCTTTGTACTCACCAGCCCTTTGCAGTTGCTAAGCGCCACCCGGGTAGTGCCGTTCTGGTTCTGGAGGAAGCCCACGTAGTGGCAGCTATCCATCAGGTCGTGCCTCCACTCCAGGCCCCCTCTCCCCCAGTACTCCACCGTGAAGTGTTTGGACACCAGATGGGGGTTCAGGGTGAGGTTCAGGTAAAAGTGCTTTCCGTAGGCCGACAGTCTGTAGAAGAGCTGGGTCTCCGGGGCGTGCTCCGTGGGCTCTGTGTGGCCCGGGCCCAGGCTCCCCGCGGGCGGGTGGGGGGCGCCCCGTCGGCGTCGGCCCGGCCGGCGGTGCTTCAGGGAGTAGCTGAGGAAGTCCCCGTTCTCATCCACCCGCACGGGCACCGTCAGCTGGTAGTGGTCCAGGAAGGACAGGAACTCCTCTTTTACACGACGGAAGCACCAGAGGTCGGCGGACGGAGAAGGTGATGAGATGTAAAGATGGGGAGAGGAGACGGAGGAGAGAAGGGGGGTGGAGGAGGGAAGGGGGTGGAGGAGGGAAGGGGGTGGAGGAGGGAAGGGGGTGGAGGAGGGAAAGAGGGTTGAGGGGGAGTGGGGGTGGAAGGAAAATGAGGGTGGAGAGGAGGTGAAAAGGGATGAGAGGAGACAAGAGCAGAAAAGAGAAGGAAAGACGGGAGAAGAGAAGGAAGAGAGGAGAGAAGAATGTAAAAGAGGAGAGGAGAGCAGAGGGGAAGAGAGAGAGAGGAGGCAAGAGGAGAGCAGAAGAGCAAAGAAGAGATGAGGTGCAGTGGACAAGTCTTCCAATCAACAAACATCACGATGGCGACAGTGTAAACTCATGACTATGACCTTCACAAACAAAGGCAACAACAAAGGACAGAGTGCTCCGGCGGCCTACCTTGAGAGCTGTGGGAAAGCGTCTGGGAGGTCGGAGATTCTGTAGCAGCCATGACCACCAGGCTCAGAGTCCATGTCAACGTCTTCCACAAAATCTCCATGATTCAGAGACAGATGGGACATGGGAGGGGGATGGTGGGTGGAAGAGAGGTGAGTGGGTGCTACACAGTGCGGTTCAGAAGAAGCACAGGCTCGCTCTAATGCCACGCCATAACAAGTCCATGGTGGATCTCCCCTGAATTGTCACTGTGATGGATGTCTGGTGTCCGGTGAGCTTCTCAGATTCCTCCCCAGAGCAGATGCTTCCAGATCTGGCCGCTGCCGCTGGTGCTAGTGCTGGTGGTGGTGGTGGTGGTGGTGGTGGTGGTGGTGGTGTATTTAGCCTCTGGATTCATCTCAGGAACTCGTAGGCACCACTGTAATCCATCAGGCCCCCACAAGTCCCCTCGGGTGAAACTGGAAGGAAAAAGATCTACACTGCGAACTTGTCGACTTGACCAATCCATCTGCATTCCTGTGAAGGAGTCGTTGTAGGCTGTCTTTATTTACGATACATCCTTGTTACATCACAATCCGGACAATTCAAAATGAAAAATAAAACGATTTAAGAGAGATACATGTATTTATATGTCCTAAAAATGTAATTAATGGGATGAATGAGTTATTAGATCGGCCGTGTAGTTTAGGAAGACAGTGGAGATTTCCTATATTAGATCATAAATATCATAACCATACATGCATCAAACATTTTATTGGTCTAACTTTTATAAAACGATATATTCTTTCCACTCCCCCAAGCTGGCCTGGCTCCATGCACAACCTGGTCAGTCCCATCATCTGCAAGGAGGAACAAGGCGTGCAGATGCACCAAAGTGCTACTATGTCGTTGCCTTGTATCCTTTGTAGATCACATGCCACAGCACAACGATGTGCAAGGTCGAAATGTTAATATTATTTTGAAAAAGCATTCGTGCATCCCGTGGGGATCTAGAAACAGGAACACCAAGAGCATCGCTACCTAGTCGGCTACTTTGACCCAGACAGTTGGCAACCTGCCTTCAGCATTACACCCATCGCTACATGGCGTCCTTGCATGGCTCTCCAGATGAAAATAAGGGTTTTTGACAACGTTTTGAAACATTTACTTCGGTCCAAAATATGCCTGTTTATTCATAGTAACGTCTGGTAATAATCATTTTTGGGGAAAAAACTGGCATTTGCAGGGCCACATCTTCAACTTGCTATCCCATTAAAGTTCAAATAAATCGATAAATATAGCATTGATCCAACTATATAATGAACTCCAAGTTTTATTGTGTAATCTAATATTGTCAACATTCCCAAGTGAACGGTGTCCAAAATAACTGACCCAAATTTAAAGACCATTCAAGTCTGTGCTACTTTGTAAACAGTTTCTACTTCTGCGATCATCTTCATGAGTGCTGAACTGTTGCCGCTATCGTTCATGCCGTGAACGCATTGCAGCCTAGCACTGTTTGTTTCCCCAAAACCAGAGATTAAAAGATATAGTTACCATGCTCATCTTCATTGTCACTTCCATTCCAACTGTGCTGGGTAACCTGAAGACAAAAGACTTTTTCTGCTCTGAAGTTCCGCACACAAGCCCCTGTTCCCTTTTCATATCCTTCGGGGTTTTGCCATCCTGAGAAATAGGTGCACACACGGGAGTATGCTTCTTCCCCTCAGACCAAAACACAGGAAAAAGTATCCCCAGATCTCACAGTGTCTAACAAAAAAATAGTTATTCAGCCTTCAAAATCTTGGACTTGCTCCACAGGAAGGCTCTATTTTCTGCATATCTGTCGTCCTTATAAAGTAGAGTGGAGTATGGGGTAGCTTGAAAGGGTTCAGAGTGAATTCAAGACTTCAGAGAGTATTCGGCGAAGTAACACCTTGTGAGAAAGGGGAAAAAAGGGCATGCAACACAGCAAAAGTTGGTTTACACTACAATTCAGCCGGTCTGAAACCGGGTATAGTTCCGAATTGGCAGCTTTTCGTGGTGGAGATGACGTCAGTGCAGATGTGCCTCTACATCAGCTGTGCGCATGTCTATCGCTTCTGCTGCGAGGCGGCTTGTTGTGTGGACTGCGTTTCTTCATCAAATATGAGCAAAACGCCGAAGACGACAGGTGGCCAGCCTATTGCTTTTTGCTAAATGTTAGTAAATAGGCTACATTTCTGTCAGCGACTTTAACATGGCCCAACTTTATAGGATAATATGAGTTTCCTTACTGTAGAATACCAGCCCGCGTCATCGGGTTTATATACCCTTTCTCTCAAGGGAATAAACGTTATTTTAAGCTTGTGAATGTTAAACTTTTGCACAAATGGGATGCACTCGATCAAAGTGGTTTAATCGATAAAAATGTTTTTGCAGTTGATACGTGGATTATCATCATATCATTTATCGTGAAATAATCTCAATGCAGTTGAAAATTGCGTATTTTATACAATTGCAGTTAGACCAATGAATGTATTACAACCGGTGCAGTAGTAGTACCGGTGTAATAGACAAGTCGTGGCTTTACCTCACGGGCAGTAGCGACATCGCGTGTCTGAAGCGAGTATTACAATAGTTGCAATGAATGTTATAAGCCTACTACTATGCTATTTGTCTTGTTACAACTTACTTCGTGCTAAATGTATTTCTATTCTTATTTTATTTGATATAGGCCTAATCGAATTTTATGCTTTTTTAAGCTTGTTCTTTATTTATTTTTTGCATATTTATGATCCTAGTCTTGATATAGGCCTAGGCCTAATCCAATTTTATGTGGTAGCCTGATGTCAAACTACCATATTTCCCTGTTAATCCATCTGCATGTTTTTAGCTTGTTCTTTATTTTTTGCATATTTATGATCCTACTCTGAATAGTAGATTCAAGCATACAACGATTGCTCAGTCTCGTGAGACAAAACCACCATGTTAAAAAATAAACAAATGTTTTGATCTGAATCAAAATTTGCAGTTAGTTATGGATTAGCTGCTAGAGAAGGGTACTACTAACCCTTTCTGGGGAAGTGGGTTTCATTCCCATTGTGGCTATACACTCATTTGTATTGTAATACGATTTGATAAAACTGGGTATTTTGGATAGTTGCTAGGGGTTTTTAAGTGGTTGCCAGGTTATCAATGATAACTTGGGTCTTATGGGTTGTTTCTATGGCGTTCTATGTAGTTGCTAGGGTGGTCTACATAGGGTGTTCTGGGTGGTTGATGTTGTTCTGTGTGTTATCTATGGTTTTCTATGTGCTTCTTTTGGGTGACTTCTAGGGTGTTTGGGGAGGCGGCTGATACTGTAGTTTGGGTGGTTGCTAGGGTGATCTAGATGGTTGCTATGGTGTTCAAGGGGCGTTATATTGCCTTTTAGTTGTTTGCTTCGGTAGTTGATAGCAGGGCGCTTGCTATGGTTATCTTGGTGGTTGCATGGGGGTTCTAATCAGTTGCTATGGCATTCTGGGTGGTTGTAAGGATGATCTAGAATGGTTCATGGTACTCTTTAGTTCTAAACAAATTGGTGGGTGTCAATGTGTGGTCGTATGGGGAGATATCTAAAGCATGGGTTGGCGATTTGGAGAAACAACAAGCAACCTTAAGGTCTACCTTCAAAGCCACTCCCTCCAAACGAGAGGAGTGCGAGCAGGTACAGATCGGTTGGTAGACAGACAGGTAGCCTAAAGCAATCTAAACATTTCATTCAAGGTGCACGAGATGATTGGACACGCTTATTACAGGCCTGCGACCGCTACATATACCAGATTTCTTTATTTTTTATTTGACAGAGCATTTGATTTACTAAGATAGGATAAAGTTAAAGATACTTTATTTTTCGTTCTAGGCACGCAACCAAATTATGTTTGGTTTCCCTCAGAGAGCCATTGATAGACATGTAAAGAGAATTTGAACAAATATGACCAAATAAACAGCCTGCTTTTGCTTTAAAGTTATCTTTTATAGAAAAAAAGAGGGAGCTCAACATTTTGGTGTATACTATTTTCATGTTGTCTAAATATTGCGGGGGAAGTGCGAGTTTATAGATTTTGATGCCAATGCTTGTGAAGTTTAAATACTTACAAATTATAAATAGTGGTAAGTTTGGATTCCTTCCATAAATATGTGGATAGTAAGGTAGTATTTCAACTTTGAATATATAGCATTAAGTATAAGGAGGGATTGAGTATGGAAGTTTGAGAATAATAAAACCAACAAAATGATTGATAGAGAATAAGGAAGAAAGCCACACCTCATTATGTTTACCTATGATAACATTAAGGCCGTCACGGCTCTTAATTCCAAGTCAATACAAAACATTGTTCAATAACAGTAGTGCATGTCCTCCAGAATATAAATCATCACGGTATATTAGGCCTGTGACATTGTGGGTGTGCCCACCTCAGTAATAAGGAACCCCATTCAGACCCAGCAATACAAACCACACACAGACTTTTGGAACCATTTTCCTGAAGCTAATTTTACCATATTTTTAAATGTGTTGTTCTGAAGGAGTATAAAATAAGCTAAATAATATGGATCTCGTTGTACTTTTAAAACTGTCATTTGTGGTAAATGTTTGTCAGATTTTGCAATGTCAATGATCAAGGTCAATGGTCACATTTACAATGCTGCAACAATATGTTTTATGGTGAGGTGAGGCAAGGCCAGTAAGGGAAATTGGCCCTTCCTATTTTCCAACTGACGTTTACCATACTAGGGTCATTAGTGTCTAAGAGAATCATTCATTTATTCTCCAACACCTCTGGTAAGAAGTACACCCTCCTCGTTTTCTATTCAAAAAGTTATTCAGATTCAGACTACTTTAATTGTAACTGTGTTTTATTTTTCCCTTGGAATTCTGGAAAATGAATAGGCCTCATACGCTGATGGTATACTGTTAATATTGAGGTTTGCCTCTTTTTCCAATTGCAGTTTCAGTCGATCATGGCAGTGACGCACCAACCGGGCCGATTCCCCCCCTCTGAGTTTCAGACGGGACTCTGCTCCTTTTTCAGTGACTGCGGCACTTGTAAGGATTACTCCTACCAAATATATGTTTTGTAGATTTGTAATCGATTCATGGTCCGTATGAATTCATTCCATTTGCGTCGATACAGGCTTCTATGGGCTGTGTTGCTTCCCATGCCTTGGCTGCACCATCGCCAGTGATATGGATGAGTGCTGCCTGTGTGGTATGACCATGGCCATGCGTAGTGTGTACAGGACTAAGTACAACATCAATGTAAGTTGTGTAGCTACTTTGACTAACATACCAACTAACTAAGTTGTGTGGATATGAGTGTTAATAGAATAGAATAGAATAGAAAGCTTTATTGTCATTATACAAAGTACAACAAAATGCAATGAGCAGCTCCTTAAAAGTGCACACATAGTTATCGAATATATAATGTATAATAATATACTAAAGCAATATATAATAAAAAAAAAAATATATATATCTAAAAAAAAGAAAACATTAAATACACAGTAAAACTTAAATACACAGTAAAGACCACAAATAGACAAAAAACATCAGTGCAGATCTGAGTTCAGTATGGTGACAGATTTAGGAAAGAGGCTGTTCCTGAGTCTATTTGTTCTGGCATATGGTTGAAGAGATGGCAGCCGGGGTGGGTGGTGTCCTTCAGGATGCCTCTGGCCCTGCTGAGACAGCGGGAGCCGTAGATGGTGCTTCAGGAAGGCAGAGGGCAGCCAATGATTTTTTTGCGTGACGTTTGCCACCGTCTGCAGTCTCTTCCTGTCGGCCTCCGTGCAGCTGGAGTGCCACACTGACACAGCGTAGGTCAGCAGGCTTTCGATGGTGGAACGGTAGAAGGTCACCAGCAGCTGTGTGTTTCGATGCTCCCTCCTGAGCACCCTCAGAAAGTCTAGCCGCCGCTGGGCCTTCTTGACCAGCGCTGAGGTGTTGACCGACCAGGAGAGATCAGCAGAGATGTGGACTCGCTCCACACCTTCACCGTTGATGTACAGGGGGGCAGGGGCGGCTCTGGTCCGTCGGAAGTCCAGGATGAGTTCCTTGGTCTCGGTGATGTTCAGTGCCAGGTTGTTAGAAACACACCACTCACCAAGTTTTCGGGCCTCGTTTCCCCCCGTTATAAGGCCCACCACCGTTGTGTCATCAGCGAATTTGACAATGATGTTCTCTGGGTGGGTGGGACTGCAGTATGCAGATGTGTAGAGGGAGTAGAGTAGTGGGCTCAGCGCACAGCCCTGGGGAGAGCCAGTGCTGAGAGTGCGGGAGGAAGAGAGGTGAGGACCCAGTTTCACCTGCTGGGGTCGGTTGACCAGACAGTCTTAGGTAGTTAATAGTAGGAAGTTTACTCTAAAATGGTGCTAAAAGTTAGATAGAAGTTAACAGATATTTTACTTTGATCTATATGGAGACGAACCCAATGTTATCTGACCTGTCTGATGTAGATTAGCCCGAAAAGGAGTTAACAGATAAGAAATGTGTTAACCCTGATATGATTAGGTTTGTAGCCTAATTCACATGCTGCCTCCTGTCCTGTCCTGACCAGATGTATACTGTTTTGTTTGGAGCTTTACTTTGTGTATTTAATTTGTTTTCTGCCTCACTTGTTTGTCTCTTAAAAGCATCTACTAAATGAAAAAATATATATATAAAATTGTATAGTGTCAAGACACTGTTCCTTGTATCACACGTATCCAATATTGTACCACTCCCTCACACTTTTAACCCATTGCACTGTTTACAGGGCTCTCTATGCAATGACTTCATGACGTATATGTGCTGTCAAATATGTGGTACTTGTCAGCTGAAGAGAGATATCGATTTGAGAAAGGAACAGGGCATTTTCTGATTTCAGCATTTTCTGATTTCACATTGAGGTCAGTAGAAGTTCTCAACTTTTATTCTGCATGTACGCACACACACACACACACACACACACACACACACACACACACACACACACACACACACACACACACACACACACACACACACACACACACACACACACACACACATAAACAGCGTTAATTATACAGAGAATCAATAAAAGGGTGATTTTTTTACAATGTAGTTTAAGCAATTCAGCCGAGTTCAATAGTTCAGAATGAAGTTTAATGTGATGATGTCAGGGATTCCAAACCACTTGTCTTGTTTGGTTTCAATAACTCTGTTTCCTTTTTCTCTCATGACTTCTAGGTGCAGGCCATGCGGCCTGTGTGAGTGAGCCAATATCCCAATGAATATATTCACATGTAAAAGAAAATGTATTGTGTAACTACACTGAATAAAATCTATGTTTGAAATGCAGGGTTTGTATTATTAGTAACTTCAATCTATATAGTGGTGAAATGTTTTAACAAAATGGTTTAAACATTTCATAACAAAATGATTTTAATAACAATAATAGTATTGTTATAATTATCTATATTTGTATGGCACAGACAAATAAAATAAAAGATAAGCAGCTTGAACAAGACATAACAATAACAGAAAGAAGAAAAGCCAACAAATTAAAAACTATTGCAAACTTTCTTATATTAAAAAATTAACCATACTCACACTAACCCCAAAAAATGAAACTAACCCGATTCCTCACACTAATCCTCTATGATGAACACTAACCCCCCTACTAGTAATAACCCTCTAATAATAATAATAATAATAATAATAATAAAGAAGAGGCTTCAAGAAACCAAAGGTTTTCGCGGTGAGGGGACAGGGGACGGAGGGGGTTTTAGAGTTTATGGGTAAAGTCTATGTGTAAAGTATATGGGTTGAGGCTATGGGTAGAGTCTAAGGGTAGAATCTATGGGTCCAGACTATGGGAAGAGTCTAAGCGTAATGTCTATGTGTATAGTCTATGATGGGTAGAGTATATTATGGCTCGAGTTAATGTGTAGAGTCTATAGATAGAATCTATGATGGGTAGAGTCTATGGGTAGAGTCTATGTGTAGAGTCGCCCTCTTTGACAGCAGCGAGCACTGAGTGGTTGACGCTCACAGAGGAACCACCAACAATGGCGAGCGAAGTGAGGCAAGAGCTTGCCCAGCTCATGAATTCAACTGGATCGCACAAAGATCTTGCTGCAAAGTACGTACCAAACAAGGCAGTGTTAATTTATGTGTGTGTTTTTGTTTGGGATGTGCACGTTCCAGTTTCTATTGGTAGCCGTAGCATAGAGCTAGCTAGTTAGCAGACGTCAGCTAGTTAGCGCTAACGCTACATATACTATCCTGTTCATTTTAAGTTTCTCCATGGACTTTACAACTATCTATTCAAGGGTAAACTTGTTAAGAGGTCTCCTAGGGTGGTTAATATACTAATTACGTAACTGTAAGCGACAGAATGAATGTTCTAAGTTATTGATGGTGTCACTTCAGTTTCCCATTCAATTACACCAGCATGTAGCCTCGATAGCTTAGCATACCTGCAATAACAAGCTAGCACTTGCAAAAACGCATCGTTTGAATCCGAATATTGGCAGGGAATGCTCGGAAATCGAATTGAACTATGAGTCTTAATGAATGCCCTTGTATTATATGACATGCGACGCACAACCTTTTGCTGGCTGTATTGGCAGCCATATTTGAAGTGTATCGCTGATATATTTTGGGTGCTTGTTATGATGGCAATAGTTTACTTTGTCAGTAAACAATAATTTATCCTAAATTGGCCGGTTTAAATGTTTTTTGTTTGGTTGTCTCAAAGTAGCTAAAGTGGATTTTTATACTAGTGGTTTCCAGGATCTAGCTGTTACCTCGAGGTCTAACTCAACTACCTAGTATTGGTATTGATAATGTCTGAGAGATATGCACCATACAACTTACACAGCAGTGCAAGATTTGTAGGTGCTTGATAAAGCTACACAACGATTCTATCCATAGTTACTACTACTAGCTCTAGTTATTATTATTGAATGTATTGTATAAAGGAATATGTTTTTTAATAATACCCCTGTGTAATACCGCTCTTATAGATATGTATGCATACAGTTAGTCAGATGAAACACTTGTGCATTGGACTGCATTTATCTATTAACATACCTTAATCATTTACATTTTAAAAAAAATATATTTTCTTTATCATTAGAAGAAGAAATTGTGATAATCGGAGGTAAAATACACCATGCATAAGATACCGTCGATCATATTGTATGCAAGATGATTCAGTTAGAAATGAACCACATTTGAAACGACTTTAGTGCCAAAACAGGCCCTATAGTCACTTAAACATACTCAATAGTTTGATGTCCTTTTCTATCAGATTCAGTAATGTAACTTTATTTTTCAGGTATCGTCAAATTTTGGAGAAGGCCATTCAGTACACAGATGCAGATCAACTAGAGTTCTTAAAAGCTTTCGTAGAAGCAAGTAAGTGCTGCCTTTATTTCACTTCAACATTTTAACAGGAACTGATTTTCTATTTGTCAAACGCTTGTGGAATGTTGGATGTTCATGCTGTCCTATTGTTTTTATATTGTTAAATGGGTATTCTGTTCTGTGTTTGTGTTTGAATGGTTGGTCATCCTTTAACAGATATTTACCTTTACAATCGTTGAATAGTTTCAACACATTTGATGTATGACACGCATATAAAATAATGTCCTTCAATCGCCCACCTGCGCCTGACCCATACAGTTTATACGGTGTACGCCAGCATACATACTCATGCACTCTTTGTTTCCTTCCTCCCTTGTAGTGGTCAATGAAAATGTTAGCCTTGTCATCTCGAGACAGCTTCTCACAGACTTCTGCACACACCTCCCTAACCTGCCCGACAGCACCGCCAAGGCGATATACCACTTCACCTTGGAGAAGATACAGCCTAGGGTCATCTCTTTCGAAGAGCAAGTGGGTGCTATGTTTGCTCTCATACTTTTCCTGTATCTTATGTACCCTTACCAACCCGTGACTTTATGAAATATCTCTATTCACTGCAAGTAGCATTGTAAACTTGGCAATTCTGAATGTTAAACGGACATTTTTTCCACAGGTAGCCTCTATTCGACAGCACCTGGCGACTATTTACGAAAAGGAGGGAGACTGGAGAAACGCGGCACAGGTTTTAGTTGGAATCCCACTGGAAACGGGACAGAAGTAAGCTAACTCTAGCTGCAAACGTGTTTATGTCTCATACGATGCAACTTCTAAAGCATTTAACCATCTCTCTTTTCGTTCACTCCATAGGCAATACAATGTAGATTATAAATTGGATACGTACCTGAAAATCGCTCGTCTATACTTGGAGGATGACGACCCGGTACAAGCTGAAGCCTACATAAACAGAGCGTCGTTGCTACAGAACGAGTCGTCCAATGAACAGCTACAGATACACTATAAGGTAACAACAATAACATGTTGTTGTTTTTTTAGCTATATGTATTATATCATTATGTGATTTTGTTTTGAATTAAAAAGTCGCAGTGCTCAGTGAGGCAGAATGTGTGTAAGGCTATTTGAGTCCCAGCCAAAGGGTTCTGGGTTAACCCCAATGTCCCCATTCTAAATATAGGCATTCTGGAGTCGTTTGAATAAGAATGAATCTTAAAGTAAATAACTGCAAGATTATTTTGAACCTTAAAACATACTTGTTTTTACCTGCACTGTTGATGATGCTTGGAGTTACAGAATTGAATTGTCATGAAATCAAGTGTTCATAAATGGTCTATCACTCTGTGTCGTCTCTCAGGTGTGCTACGCTAGAGTGCTGGACTTCAGGAGGAAGTTCATCGAAGCGGCCCAGCGGTACAACGAGCTGTCGTACAAGTCCATCGTCCACGAAACAGAGCGCCTGGAAGCCCTGAAGCACGCGCTGAACTGCACTATACTGGCCTCCGCAGGTACATGCAGGCTACCGCAGGCTGGTCCTACCACCATTGTGGCAGGATAATCTATTGATTAGATGGATTATCTGACCATAAGGCTCCGGGTTTGGCCTCCATACGGTCGGCCGGTAGGCATCCCGGAGCAAGATGCCCAACCCCCCTCTACTTGCCCCTCAATAACCTTACAAAATGTATTCCAAGTCACTTTGGATAGAAGCGTCTGTTAAATGATGAAATTGCGGAATAGCAGTGCAAACTTTCTACCTCATTCTACCCACTCAGGTCAGCAGCGGTCAAGGATGCTGGCCACTTTGTTTAAGGACGAGCGCTGCCAGCAGCTGGCGGCCTACGGCATCCTGGAGAAGATGTACCTGGACCGCATCATCCGGGGCAACCAGCTGCAGGAGTTTGCTACCATGCTGATGCCCCACCAGAAGGCCACTACCACAGACGGTGACGGTGATTTTTGAATGGGCTTTTCACCTTGTTGTATTGTAACGCTGTACTGTACTGTAGCCCGTCGGGGTCGTTCCCAACCAAAGCTCAATTGTAGAGCGTCCACGTTTGAATATGCGGCGATGTTGATCAAGGAACTCTCGCACTGATGGCAGAGCTACAGATTATGGCGGAGCACAGCTCGTTCTTTAAGCGCCGAGTCTAGCATTTTCAAGAGTAAATTTTTCTGACATTCATGATTTACATTACCTAGATGGCGAGTCGTATTAAATATGTCTCCGGTGAGAACACGAGGTGCTATACACTTGAGCTTTGGTGCACAACGACCTTCACATATACTCATTCTTCCTATGCCCTGCCTCTTCCATTCCTCTGTTATTAATGCCACTCCTATCTCATCTCCTCACCTTTTCTCTCCACTTCTCTCCCTCCGTTCATCCCTGCGCTATTCTTGTTTCTCTTTCTGTGGTCTTCTCTCCTCTCATCTCTTCTCCTTCTCTCCCTCAACTCCTATATCCTCTCATCCCCTTTTCTCTCCTCTACTCGCTGTCCTCACTCCTCTCCTATCTTCATTTCCCTCCTCTCCTCACTTCAACTCTACTTCTCTCCTCACCTTTTCTCTCCTCTGTCCTCTCCTCTCAACTAAATCTGTGTGCTTGGTGAATTATTATGGGAGGTCTCCCATACATTACGTGACATGATATCTGTGATATATCCCTACAGGGTCCAGCATTCTTGACCGAGCGGTGATCGAGCACAACCTTTTGTCTGCCAGTAAACTGTACAACAACATCACATTTGAAGAACTTGGGGCATTGTTGGAAATCCCCCCGGCAAAGGTGAGAATTAATTCATAAGCAAACTGCTTTCACTCATGCCAGCGTATGAGCTTTTTTGCAAACCAAAACATTCCTACGTCTTACTTGCTCACCACAAAGTTTTGGAGTTTACAACTGTACGTTTTCTAATGGCCAGACCTAACTCGGTCGAATCTTTCTTCTCAGGCTGAGAAGATAGCCTCCCAGATGATCACTGAAGGACGTATGAATGGCTTCATTGACCAGATCGATGGGATCGTCCACTTTGAGAGTAAGTCAGACAAAACAGCCTCTATTTGATTTGACCTGTCGGTGACCGTCATGATCAATTCTATCTACAACTCTGATCACAGCAAGACTAAACAAATATCTGTTTGAAAATGAAAAGCATGTTATTGCCAGCAGGAATATTATATGTTCATGTTGACCATCTGACTAGTGGGACCATGGACAGCCTAGACAATTAAAAATTGTAATTGCTGTGGGAACAATTTGACCAATTTTATTTCTCGTGGTTGGTATAAAATCATGGCAATAACAGCTGCACTGCAACTATAAACTAGTGACAGAGGACACTAAAAATCGGGCTGTAAAGTGTGCAATGTGCAAACATCGATTTCGTCAATTACATTGCACTCGAAGCCATCCACTTCCTTGTGTCTTCTCCAGCCCGCGAGCCACTGCCCACCTGGGACAAGCAGATCCAGTCTCTATGTTTCCAGGTCAACAACCTCCTAGAGAAGATCCGCACGGCTGCTCCGGAGTGGGCCGCACAGGCTTTGGAAGCCCAGATGACCCAGTAAAGCCCTCCTTTACTGGGTCCCCCTGTTATTTAAATTGGCTTTCTTATCGTTACCATTCTTCCTTTGGTCGGAATGATAATGCATTTTCATCACTCTATTACATCCCCCCCCACCCCATAATTCTTCAGATCTTTGTTATTTTTGGGAGGAAGTCAGGGCTTTTATTTTCTTGGCCGTCAGGAAGTCAGGACCTGTGTTTCTTTTCCCAGAGCTATATGTGTAATGTGTCCTTGTACAATTTTTTTTTTGTTTTAACTCGACACAAAGTACAGGACGTACAATACCTGGATGAAGACAGGATTTTTAGGACATTCAGCCTAACAATGACCAGACCTAAATAATAAATCCCGCCAAAGACATGAATAAAGTCTGGAAATGAGAAAATAACATGGCATCCCGTGTCTTTGATTTTGATTGAATTAACTGAAATGACGAACTGCAATCCCATGTTTATTTCAGTATTCATGAAATGGATTGTTAATTTCTTTATATTTTCAACCCTTTGTCCAAGACTCAAAAATCGTGTTGTATAAACAAATAATTGATGCGGCCATTCTCATTACAATCTTTCCTACCTTGCAACGAAAAATAGACATTTGTGTGTACTAAATAAACCTACCGGCACAAGTTTTAGAATTGTATTAATAAAAAGGAAAATGTAATCAAAGTTAGCAAACATTTGAAAGTAATTCGCAAACATAAAAAGGCCATGCATAGATATCAACTTCTGCAAAAATGGGCCCCGAGGGTGTTAGTCTGTCACTGTCCCTGCGCGTACTATGGGGGTTCAATAATGTTATATGGTTTACTTACAGCGTGGTATACTCAATGGCCTTATTAGAAGATTGCTACCATAGAATTCCAATAGTGTCTGTAAAGTCTGAACCCGATTTTTTTTAAAAGCCTCACAAAGCTATTTATGCTATTATTACTAGGGTTTTCATTCTTTTTATATGTGTATATATATATATGCATATATATATATCGAGACTATTTTATAATTATTGTAAAGTCTTATTTAAGTTTGATCATTCACATATGAACGTATGGACCAGTAGACGTCCTCCCCACACATTTAAATGTTCTATCAAGGTATAAGAATTCTTCACTGCACGGTGCTCTTCGGTTTTGCTTTACGTGATGGCTAGGGACTTTGTTTAATTGCAAGAAAACACATTTTAATATATATTTTGTTATTGGACTGACACTGAACCGCCCACCTCTTTGAGTGACGAGGGAGTGACGTAGGGCTCGGAGGGCGTGGCCTCAATAGAAGTTGTCAGGGTGGAATGGCGCTCGGCGCGGTATTTTGAACAATCGTGTGTCCCTTTCGCTGTTCTTGATCTGAATACGTACCCAGTTACAACAAGTCGGGTAAGCCACTATAATAACGTGACATTGTAGACTAGCGTTGACACAAAATCCACGTTGAGACCCGCCAATGCAATACGTGATGTTTGCAAACTGACGGCTAGCAAGCTAATGTTAGCAGGCTCAGCAAGTTTGCTATTCCAATAGGTGTGTGTTGGAGGAGATATGAGTCCGTAGCCTTTAGTTTAAGATGAAAAAATACACACACAGAGCTTCGGGTAATGGACCTTAACAGATCTAAAGCAGCGGGGTTTGTTTCTTGTGTAAGGAGTAGGAGTGAGTAGCCTGGTAGTCATTTGTTTTTCGGTCTATTGTTTCAACTACGAAGAAGAGAAAGGCCAATCAATTCCATAACCCAAGTAGTGTTGTATAGTTCATCACTCTTAACACACATAACACTCAACATTTAACACTTTTTAGGGTTGTTTGTATGCGTCGGGTCGTTTTTGCTCTTTGTTAACATTACAAGGTATATTCAAGTGTGTATTGCACCAGAAAATACGCAGAATTGTTCCCCTAATCGACGAACCTTTCTTCCCCCATTCCTTTTATAATTGATATAAGTCATGCAAAACGAGACATTTAATGAGATTATTTCCACATCGGTCCACTTTGTTTATTGTTAAGGCTATGACAAAACACGCCCGGTGTGTGCATGTCTCCTTGTCACATCCCCACCACACTGACAGCACCAACATTAATTAAGAGAGCAATATCGGTCGTCAAATGATTTAAGTTAAATACACCGGTCTAACCGTGTCAACTCTTTTCAAAAAGTATATCCATGTGTACTGAAATAATGTGACATTTGTGCGCGGTTTGACTCCATCCTCCCATCCTGGTTAAATGGTCCTTAGTGAGCTCGTAGTGAGCTAGTGGAGTTGATGACGAGGGAAAAATGGCGGATCTTTCGAAATCCAACTCCGGTGTGAAATAGTAGCGCAGCCGGTCGCCCCGTCTCACCCTGCTGCCTCTGACCGCGATCAATGGCCCACTGACAGCCTCTGTGCGGACGGTTCAGCGTCCCTTGTTTACAGTCGCATGAACAAAATTCGGTGCGGTTCAGTGATATGCGGTGCGGTGGTTTGCCTTAGGCCATATGTGTGTTTACAGAAGTGTCTTGCGATGAGGGCAGTAATGCCCAGATCCATACGACCACCAGGACACTGCGGCCTAGCGCCAACTGATGCAACAACCCAGGGATCTACAAGGCAGACTGCGAGTTATTGCATTTTGAAAGGTCACAGCATGTAGTTGTGTTACGCTCGAACCCCCAGCAGCAGCTGTACAGTGGGTGAGTGGTGGTGTTTGTATGGCTAAAGGAGCTAGCCCCGGTTGTTGCGTTCTAGTCCTTTATGGTGTTATTCGATCAGCTGTGCCATCGTGCGTATGCGTAATGCTACTTTGTCAAGTTAGAGTGGACACCAATGTCACTACATTTAGACATTAAGCCATGCATTAATTATTCTTAACTCCTTGTTCAACAAAACATTGTCCTTTGATCGAAAATTCGACTCCTTAACAAACTGTACCGTAGAGACACACTTAAGACTTTCCGTCATTACCTTCAACTAATGAAGCGTTATAAATGTATAACTAGGTTAACAACAACACCAACTGAAAAACATGTTTCCCTTGTTATACATTTATAATACAATTGGTTGAATATTAAGTATAATGTTCTACGGGATAAATTACAAGTAGAACATGCAGGCAAAACAAATATCCTCTATATTGATATGTAATACTCAATAAGTGATCAGGATTTCATTTGCAAACAAAAGTATACAAAAAAGGTAACATTTCCATTAGTTAATCAGTTGGTTTGTATTCAATACTCATTCTTTGAGGGTGAGCACTAAAGGTTAATCATTGTCCATGAGCAACCAAGCAATGTTGATGATGTGGATGAATTTGTCTTTGAAGGATGTGTGTGAAATGCGTATGGTAGTGGCGGTCCATCTGCATGCTCTCGCAAACATCGAGACTATCATTGTAGCACTTGTTTCATGTCTGAAAGTAGCTGTGCTAAAAAAAGACAGCCAGGCCAGATATGAGGTATGAACTAATTCCTCTTTGTTCCTAACTGTTATTAACCACCAATATCTAATGTGTAATTGTTCAACAGCATTTCAACCCATATAATCTCCCAAGCATGGACGTGGTGTCCCCAGAGCTCATCAACCTCCTCCCGGACGAGATCATGGATACCGAGGCCATCATCGCGGAGGAGGTCCCCGTCTCCGCGGCCCAGCCGTGCGACGCGGCGCCGGTTCCCATGGAAACGGACGCGCCCGTCACCACGGTCACGGCACAAAACCCGCAGCTCTGTGCGACCCTGACGCCGGCGCCCCTCCGGAGCGGCCTGCCGAGCCAGCTGACCCTCGTCGTCTCCAGTGCCTCTTCGTCGCCGTCGTCGACGCTGGCCTTCAAGCCCATGTTCGCCACGTCGACGGTCACCTCCACCCGGACCACGGCCAGCCTCGCGGGCGCCAGCGTCCCCGCCGGTAGCGGCCTGCAGAAGCTCTCGCCGGGCTCCTTCGCCATATCCGCCGCCAACCACCAGATCATCCTCAACAAGGTGGCGGAGGCCACCAAGACCTCGGGCATGGGGGTGAGCGCCAGCACGGCGCAGGTCATCAAGCAGGACGGACAGAAGCTGCTGGTCACGACCATCGGGAAGTCGGGGCAGCCCATAATGCTTCAGCTGCCCCAGAAGAGCGTCCTGGGCCAGGCCTCGGGGGACGGTAAGTCCCCCGCACCCCAGTACAAGGTGGTGACGATCGGGGGCAGGACGGAGCTGAAGCCGGTGATGGGGAGCCCAGGCAGTCCACTGCCCGTGTCGGCGCTGCAAGCCCAGCAGCTGAAGACGTTGCAGGTAGGGGGGGGGGGGGGGGGGCCTGCCGTTCAGCCCTGCCAGGGATGTCTAGTTATTGCTATATTATCGCTGGGTCATTCTGGCACCGATGTTTGCTTGACCAAACAGAACCCCACACTGCCGAACATACACAGGGGTTAAGACTAAGACCCAATCCCATTTCTACCCCTTAGCCCTTCCCCTTACCCCTCCCCCTTGTTTTGAAGGGGTAAGGCCCAATCCCATTTCTACCCCTTACCCCTTCCCCTTAGCCCTTCAAAACAAGGGGCAGGGGTAAGGGGTAGAAATGGGATTGGGCCTAAGACTTAGACAAAGACTTTACACTGGCAACATGTTTGTTGCAATCAGAAACCACTCCCGCCGTAGATCATAGTCCATTCTAATATCTAAATACAACACTTTCTCGATTCTGGAATTCAGACATGTTTAAACTATTTTCTTTAACATATACCCTGCCTCTTCCACAGATTGCTAAGAAAGCACAGGTTTCCTCGGCGGCTCCCATCAAGTACATAATCACCAAAACCGTCAGCAAAGGATTGACGTCTCAAACAACCGTTTCTCCCGTTATTGCCGGTAAGTGGATTTCCTCGTAAAAATGGGTGTTGTTAGGGAGTGATTAAGCTTGTTTTAAATGTACATTGATCCTACACCGTTTGATTTGGTGGAAGTACTTATCTGACTATCCAACGGTTCAATCACTGAGGCATTCGTGCTAAAAAGAGGAAAAATCCATTTCCAGTTTCTTTTGAAAAGATTTAAGGCAGTTCCCGTCCATTTACTTCAAACTTATTTTACATTATGATGATGTAATGACGTCTTTTTGATGTATCTATTATGTAAAAAATCTGGACCTGCAATCCGTCAAGTGTATTTGTTTTGTTTAGTTAGAAACTTGGTAATGTGGAACATTTGACCCTAGTTGCACCAATATCGATCCGTATGCTTCTGTGATTATACCTGCGTAGAAAGTCACGTCATAAAAACATCCGCTCAATGACTGAAGTAAATATTTTACAGCTATGTGTGGAAAAAATGTGTTCAACTGAACATATTGTGGTAGTATAGTTACAAAATAGAATATATTTAATCATTGTGTTCCTGTGTGACGTAACCCCTTAGGACGAGTACTGAATTCACCAGTGATGTCCACGAAGACCATCAGTATCTCAGAGTCTCTCAACACCAGCCTGCATAAAAAGATTGCCATTTCGCCTCTAAAGTCACCCAGCAAGGTATGGTTTCTGAGCTTTTTAAGTCACGTAAAATTGCTTATGTTAGCATTTATTTCCACGGCGTCATAGTGACAGTGTCATCTCTAAACGCTAACTGCCAACCCAGCTATTGTTCAGAACCAAGATGGCCGCTTGAATAAGGCCCATTATTGATGTGCTGTGACGTGCTGTCAATGTCGACCTAGGGCCGTGAAGATGTATGTTTGCTTTTATTAAAGCTTCCCGGTTTAGATTAAATACGAAACATGCTTGAAGCAAGCCTCAGAACTGTTAAAATGTAGAGGTGTCCGTTTATATAAAAATAATGCACACACTTGGAACGTTATTGATCATTCAGGATGAAGTAATTATCAACATCTTGGTTTGATTGGTTCCCCGTCAGCTGACCGTGGTGTCGGTCGCCTCCCAGACCCCCAACGCCACGCAGAAGTCGATGGGGGTCCCGGTCAACATGGCCCTGGGCCAGCAGATCCTAACCGTGCATCAGCCTGCTGCCGTATCCCCCTCCAAGGGGGTATCAAACCAGTCCGCCGCCCAGGTGAGCATTCTCTAGAGTCATTACTGTGTGTGTGTGTTTGTGTGCGCACACTTAGAGGTTCGACGTGGAACGGTTCTTATTTACCGTTGACTTAACACTCTGGAACGGCTGCAGCGGTGTACGAATTTGCGATATCTGTTATTCATTTCACACTGTTTATAATGGCCTACTGGTAAACATCCTAAATGTCATAAAGATACTGGTAAACATCCAATAACAACAAAAAAGGTCCCTTTTATGTTATTAAAGAGCCGACGACTGAAGACGGTTGAGGCAGAGATCTCCTATAAATAACCCACTTACGCTAGTTTCTATGAAGAACAACAAAACTCCCCATAACGACAACCACAACATCCTCAAGCACATGATCTTCCGCCCCCGCTCAGAGCCTGAAGCCGGTGCAGACGGTGACCATGGGCGGCTCCCACTTCAAGACCATCATCCCCCTGGCCACGCAGCCCAACGTGCAGCAGATCCAGGTCCCCGGCAGCCGCTTCACCTACGTCCGGCTGGTCACCTCCACCACCGCCAACCCCACCACCCTGCAGGCGGGGGGCCCCACCACCAGCACCATGCAGACAGGTGGGGCCGGGGGGCTGGGGCTCTGTGTATGCAAAGGGGCCGGCGTCTGGGGTCTAAAACGACTTTGGATGGAGGATGGGTTATATGAAGTGGTTGAAATCGCTATGGTCAAAGATTATGGATCTCTCTCTATTTTTATGTCTAGCTACATGTTTCTATCTACTGTAGCTCTCCATTGATCTCTAGATGTCTAGCTGTCCATCTATTGCAATTTATGCAGCAAACGCTGGTTCGGAAGCTAATTGATGATTATTTATGGATGGAAAGTGATTCTCTATCCATGTTCATATATCTGTCCTTATCTGTGTGTATTCTATCGACAGAGAAATCAACATTGAAAAGATTATTAATGGTCTTGTTTATCAATCCATCTTCATCTGTCGGTCTTTTTGTATATTATTCATCCATTGCTATCTCACCACCATCACAAATTAAGCGATTGACAAACAAAGCTAATGACAAACTAAAATCGACTAATCTAGAAACTAGCAGCACTTATTGCTTCGATGTCGATCATATGCTTGGGTTGTTCTCAGCCTGGCTTGTAAGTCTCTTTGGTCTGTCAAATGACCTAATTGTAACTGTGAATAATATCCCACAGCCAAACCCATGGTGGTCAACACAGGAACGGTACGGATGTCTGTGCCCATCGCCCCGGCACAGACCATGAAACAGGTGACCTGTTAGGTTATATCATTATTTTATAGTCGATTGTCTTTCATAATTTCAATCACGAAAATGTCACACAGTTCAATTTGTAAAATAAAATACAATTTTAGAATATATATAAAAAGAAATCATCCACAGATGATTTCCATGAACAAATATTTTCCGCCACTAGATGGTGCCAAAGTCGATTACGACGACGACCCAGGTGATGACCAACGCCCAGACCCAGCAGCGGCTGATCATGCCCGCCACTTCCCTGCCCCAGATCCAGCCCAACTTCACCAACCTGCCCCCAGGGACTGTGCTGGCACCAGCCCCCGGGACGGGGAACGTAGGCTACGCTGTGGTGCCCGCGCAATACGTCGCGCAGGTCGGTTGTGATGGGAAATTATAGATGAATATAATTAAGATGAACGCTAGCTGTGAGAATGAGGAAGATGAGACTGTATTATAATAATGATAATATCCCTATTTAGATATTATATGAAAATAACTATGTTGATAAGTTCGATGTTGAGAGAAAAAAGGCCTTTAAAACTGAAAATGCCTCCAGAGGGTTTGTTTACGCTAGATTTTCTCTCCGGTTATACATGCCTTTTGACCACCATGTGTGGAAATAAAAAGATCAAAACCAACTGAATTCTAAATAGCTATGTGTTGGGTGATCTCCCCAGCTCCAGCAGTCCTCCCTGGTGACCATGGCTAGCAGCTCTGGGTTCCACACCCCCACCGGGGTCCAGACCCAGGCCCGGCTGCCTGTCAACGGGTGAGGAACAGCCCAAGAACACCCCTGAAGCCACTATTAATGTTAATTAAGGTTTGGTCCGTGTGTATGTGCGTGTGATGTTGGTCTAAACCAACTTTGTCTTCTCAGCTTGTCCACGGCAACGGACTCCTCCACGAGGCCTAGGAAACCGTGCAACTGCACCAAGTCACAATGTCTCAAACTGTGAGTCTGATATCTTTTGAGGGCAAGGATTTGGGTCTTTCTTTTATTTTATTTTTCTGTGGTTCTTATATTAGGACATACAAACCCTAAAATCAGATGTAAATCGACTAACCATTAGATAGTTCACCATTCATTCATTCAAGATAATCGATCAGGTAGAAGCAACCTGTACATGTAAACCCCTCATACGAATGAAGAATGCTGAAAGAAAATAGGATGGATAAAATATCAAGTAGGAGGTTGATAAACTTGCATCCCTCTCAAGGTAGTCTGACAATGTGTTTTCTAGGTGTACCTCAAGCTTCATATGCAGAGCAATGTGTGTTCTGTTGTTCATGATTTAGATTGACCTCTATCCGTAAACACGGAGAACTAATAGTCCGAATGGTCTCATTCCTCAGATATTGCGACTGCTTTGCAAACGGGGAGTTCTGCAATAACTGCAACTGCAATAACTGCTTCAATAACCTGGAGCATGAAACGGAACGACTCAAAGCCATAAAGGTTAGGAGCCATTCAGCTCTTTGTGTCCTGAACGTATATCACTAATTGCAAAGCTCTAATCCTTCATTCTAACCCAAAGTCACCCTCTATCTCGTTATGTGTCTCCATGTCTATTTTTAATCCCTTCTACTTTTTTATCCTCCCAAGACGTGTCTGGACCGCAATCCCGGCGCTTTCAAGCCCAAGATCGGCAAGGGGAAGCAGGGGGAATCGGACCGCAGGCACAGCAAGGGCTGCAACTGCAAGCGCTCGGGCTGTCTGAAGAACTACTGTGAATGCTACGAGGTGCCGGCCCCCTTCTTGTCCCCCCTGCCCCCCAAGAGGAAAACCTCGACCAATCAGAGATGTTTTGGAAGCAATCTCATGGATGGAGTTCAATTAGCAATTAGCAACTGATGAACTGTTCTCTCGTTTTCTTTACCAAGCGTTGAAATGACATGGATTTTCTACCCCGTTCAAATCCTGTTTCAAGTCATTTGTGTTATCCTCACCACATTAAACCATTAAGATGTACCTGTTTTTTGCTCTACAGGCGAAGATCATGTGCTCGTCAATATGCAAGTGTGTCGGCTGCAAGAACTTTGAGGAGAGCCCAGAGAGGAAGACTCTGATGCACCTGGCCGACGCGGCAGAGGTGCGGGTGCAGCAACAGACGGCTGCCAAGACCAAGCTATCCTCGCAGATCTCCGACCTGCTCACGAGAACCACGCCAATCAGCACGAGTGGAGGCGGCCGGTAACCAGGATTTATTAAGCCTACACGTGTTAAAGAATGGATTCCTCTTAAAAGTGCAGTAGGGGAGATCGGGAGTTGTAAAGAGAGAGAGAGCAAGCAGGATTCTGAATCGAAACGGCCGAAAAGAAAGCCTGTGTGATTGACAGACAAGATTAATTCCATCAACCAGTCACAGAAGGGAGGCCCTGATTGGTTAAAAAAAACAGGCCAGACAGTTCTTTGTCTCTATCAAAATACATAATGATTTATTTGACTTTTTTTTGTCCCTCTTAGGCTGCCTTACACGTTTGTCACAAAGGAGGTGGTGGAGGCGACGTGCGAATGTCTCCTGGACCAGGCCCGGCAGACTGAGCTGAGCGGGCAGCCGCAAGCCCTGGCTGAGCGGCTGATCCTGGAGGAGTTCGGACACTGTCTCATGAGGATCATCAGCTCGGCGGGGAAGGCCAAGTCGGACTGCATCAACTGCTAGACCTGGACTCCCCTCGACCCTGTTCCCTGGGTCTGGCTCATTCGGACCCCTGTTCCTTAAAGGAGCCGCTTGGGAGTGCGTTGGCAGAGAATGAAACCAGTCCCTTTTTCCCCTCTCATGTACCTCCAATCTACCCCCCCTGGGCTTTTAATTTGAAGGACAAAATAATGACTTGACATCAATGGACATTGGACAGTAGAGTGAGCTACTGCCTTGCTAAGGATCGCAGCCGGATGAAACCGGACTGATAACGCTAACTCGGACACGCATTATGCACAATGTTGGCAGAGCTGCACATATTTTGGATTAAAAAAATAATCTACAAATTCTTGTAGCTTAGTGCTAATATGTTTCCGTAGTCATGTGCCTACCTGGAAGCTCAGTTGGAATAATGAGTTTTGTTTTTTCTCTCATCATTAGCAATGACAAAAAAATGGCTAAATATATGTAAAGAGAAAAATGAACACATTAGGATTTTTTGCGTCCTAAATGCGCGGAGGGTAGCTCATTCAACCTGCACACAGATTGTATATTTGACTGATAACAATTTGCTATTTAATTTACTAATATTCTCTTTGCCAGGTATATCCATGACTCCATTAATGACATCCTTTTTACACCTGGCTTTACAACCATGTCCGATAATCTTGTGTGAGTGCGTCCTCAGAAAATTCTGGAGAAAATCCCTACAAAATCAGTGTTCATGGTAGTTTTTATGATAGCTTAGCATTTGGCCTGATTATAAAATTGTGGTGAGTTATTTAAATATCAGGAGAAAATCTCTTGCCACAATCAATTTATAACTGCTTGTTTTGTATGTTTTTATTTAATATTTTCCTTAAATGCCATCCCTCCCTAATATATTTAAGAATTAAGCTAGGCGCCAACCTTATGGCTAGTTTATACTGATTCTTTAACCAACAGACTTCTCAAATGGTGAGTTTTCTCTGGCTGCAGGAAATATGTATGGTTTAGATTCGCAACTTGTACTTCATCTTCATAATTTTTTTTACTTGAATTTAGTACCCAAAATTACCCTTCTAATACAAACATTGGTTCCCTCAGGAATAACCCGTAAAGCATTTTCGGATTATTCCAAGATGGATGAAAACATGAGGATCTGCAATAGGAAGATTCTGTCACTTTAGCGACATGGAGCTGTACTGTATCGTGTTTGCTTTTAATTCAGATTCAGAAGTATTGCTGCTTTTGACTGTTTGTCTTCCATTCTTCACAATATTTTGTCAATGCAAAGTTGCCTTAAAATAATTTTGAAAAGCAAAAGCTTTAGTTAATGTGTTTGGACACCAACAAATATTTTTGGTAAGTTGTGTATATGAGAGGTGTACATTGTGCTATTATTTTTAAACCTTTTAAATTGTCTTGTTTAATATAAGTAACTATTTTAACAGGGCATTTATATGAAAGTAATATTTAAGATTGAAGTCAAAAGTGTTAGTTAAGATTAATATCATCAGAAATCAGAAGGTATGTTTCTCTTTAGAAGCGGTTCTGTAGCATTCAATACGGAACTGTAGGTAAGATGGCTATTTGGGAACAGGCTTGACAAAGGCTGATTTTAGTAGTTTCTAATAGTAAAACCTATTTCAAGAACTTTGAATTGGCATCATTGTCGATATGACTGAGGTCATCAAATTAAGAGTAATCTTCTTGGAATTATAACACATTTCACAATTGCGTTTAAATGCAGTTTGAATTGTCGTTTTGTACAGTTTCATTCTTCAATCTTTGTTTTCGTGAATACTGTCAACATGCAAATTAAGACAATTTAGCTCAACCCCAAAAAGAAAGTGCATGGTAAAAGTCACAGACGTTAAAAATAAAAGCGAGTCCACGCTTTACGTATCCTATGACGACTTCCGCTTAGGCGAAGTACATATTCAAGTGCGTTGAAGAAGTCTTCTCACATGAGGCTTGACTTTGCAGGGTATGTGTTTCTCCGTTTGTAGCCAAATATTAACAAATCTTTGATAAAACCGGAAAAGCCAATGTGAGGCGACTATTAATTAATAGCGAAATGCACACCGGACAACCAAAGATGAGCCCATATGATAGTATTTGGATTTTTGGAAATGGAAATGAGCACGAGGTAGGCAGATGTTTCTGCGAAAATATGGTGATACGTTGATCTTCCTCGTGTTTTGGAGTTTTTCCAAACTACATCGACTACTTCAAGGTGGGGGTGCATGCATCCTCTAGTGCACTGTGATGCCTGTAAGTATGCACTTTATTCATCAATCGAATTACGATCCCAAATTCCCAATGATTAAATCTATCACTACCCATTTGACCCCATGCGGGAAAGAAATCGTCCTGAAATTCTGAGGGTGTGCTAATACGTTGTGACCTAAAACCTGCTATGGAAATGTTCTTATCCATTTGTTTTTCCTTCTCATGGGACTCGACGAGGAAGGCGGAGTCGTTTATGCCGCTGCAGCTATGACCCGTAGGTAGCAGGTATGTAATTCTTATATCGTTAACGGAGAATGATTTTACCAATGACTAAAATAATCACTACCCATTTGACCCATAAGTGGGAAAGATTGTTCCTTTCAGTTTGATCATTAGAGTTGTACTTTACCCCCTTAAAAGGAATCGTGGAAGAATATGGAGCTGGTTTGGTGGAAGGCCTCTTCCGGGCCCAGTATTGTTTGCTACGGCCCCCATGTGGCAAAAGGCAAGTATATGTAGGCCTAGAGTTGGTTCATAAAGACTGAAATGATGATCACTATGATTATACCATTACTTCTGACTCATGTCAATGAGAAAGATATTTTTGAGAATATATGAGGATATTATCATTCATGCTTCAAGTTTTCCTAACAATATTAAAATCTAAGTTTATTTCTTACCTTGATGTGGTGGTTTAATGCACAACCTTTCCCACAGGTCCCTGCTGATGATGAACCAAGGTGTCGAATTGGACATTTTACCATCCTAGTTACTTCATACTGTTATTGAAGAATTTAGAAGGCCCTGATATAGTTTTCTCTTTAACGGTTTAGATTATGAAGACATGTACTTGATGATTCAATAAATATCTTTTAATTGACCTGTGAGTTGTGCCCTTTTTCTTTTGCATCCGTAGTTTATTAACCTAAAAGCTGTTTTACTTGTCTGGTTATTTTCCACAAACCCTCTAAAAGTCACCCAATAGCACTTGAGTCCTTTGATAATTTCAAAACATTTTGCAAATCTGCAAGTAATCGCAACAAATGCAGAGATATAAAAATGTCAAGTGCATTCGGCAATAGACCTGCATGCATCTCAAGAGCCCGTTATGTTCCGGCCCCGGCGTGTAATGGCAACGTCTACGTTTACCGGAAGCCGTCGTCCCACGGCGGGAGGAGCCTCGCAGTGCCACGTTGATGGTCACCGCTGGAGACGTGGAATCTCGTCCTGTACTCTGGGCCAGCGCACACAAGTACGAAGCTGCAGACGCGAAGGAACATTTAAGATTGACCTGTTTTTGTACATAGTCAAGTTGTATTCTTGCGTGCATGTACAAATCTAGCATAAGATCAACGTTTAGGAAGGTAAGTGGATACTCGGTTGTGTTGGGGATATGCGAGGGACTCACTTGAAATGTTAAATCTCCTCGTATACTAGTTAGCCGGCTAGGTATTGTATGATTCAGCGTAATAAACATTAAACCATCATGCTAAACTGCAGGTTACAAACATAATGGATTAAATGCAATGACGCTGCTGAGCCCTTGAGGTTTAAGTCCTGGAAGTGCTGTCCTCGTAGTGTCCTAGAATCAATGGTGTGTTCTTTCTCCATGAGTTCTGTCGCTATCAGCTGTTAGCTGCTTTAAAGCTAATGTGTTATGCAAATATATGAATTCACGTTATCTATTAATTGGATAGATTTTCATAAATCCATTCACACACATGTCCATCGATTAATGCACGATTCGTCAATGGCTTTAATAGGCTTAATCCTTTATAACATTTAACACTTAAAACTGATTAATAGTAATTACTATTCAATCACTGCACAGTGAAGAGAGATCTGTTCAGTTCTTATCGATCCCATACAGCATTACAACCGTATAATCATTAAAGAAAATCTCGACCATAGGTGCTTAATCCACACTTACTTTAAACACTGTACATGTGATGCAACCTCTCAAACGCAAGACCCTGTTACGATGACTTGTATTATTCTTGCAAACTATATCCCCATAAAAGTTCACAATACCTATAATATGGTTATGTATTGATCTATCAGCATACGGTCTCTTTCGACAAAATTTCCTTGTGTTTTTTTTGTCGGGTTTTCTTGGGAGATTAATATAGGACTAAGTAATTTGAAGTTGATGCATTGCAGTGTTATACTCTATACATTCAATCTTTCCTTCGGTAAATGTATATTCTTTCTGGTCTGTTATTTTTTAGTCAGGATGAAACTGAAGGAGATCAATCGTACAGCCATCCAGAGCTGGAGTCCCTCACAGCAACATCCGATCTACCTGGCAACAGGTAGAAGCACACTCCCCAGACATGAAACGATTAGAAAGTTGCTTCAGACAAGACCAATATGGCGAAGGCCTCAAGTGAATCCCACTCAAATCTTCACGTTTCTCTTCTTGTTTATCAAACAGAGAGAAAGTGGACCTTTTATAGCGTTTTTCTTCAAAACGTCCTTGTGGTCATTTTTCTCCAGGGACCTCCGCACAGCAGCTGGATGCCTCCTTCAGCACCAATGCCTGCCTGGAGATCTTTGAGTTGGACTTGGCCGATACGTCTCTGGACATGAAGTCTTGTGGCACCTTCTCGTCCTCTCACAGGTAGGCAGGCAGGCCACGGACATTCAGGGTGGAAACCATACCCTACTGTATTGGTGAACAGCGTAACCACCTCATTATCCCTGCTAACTTCTACATTGTGTCAGCCAACAACATGATGTACGGCCTCAATGATAATTCAATTAGTACGAAAACAGAAAACATAATTTATTAATAAATGTATTGCTCTATCATTTCTCACACTGTCGCCCCCAAAGATTTCACAAACTGGTGTGGAGCCCCCATGGGATGGACGGGGCCGGTCACCCAAACGGGGTCCTGATCGCCGGTGGGGAGAACGGCGATGTCATCCTCTACGACCCGGCCAAAATAATGGCTGGTGACGACGACGTCATCATTACTCAGAGCGACAAGCACACAGGGCCAGTGAGGGCCCTCGATGTCAACCCCTTCCAAGTACGTCCGACACGGCCCTATGTGAACGTGTTCACTCATGTCACACTGATGTTGCTCACCATGTCGCTGAATTGTACCATTTGAGTCTGAATGTGTTTTGATTATTTTTGTGCGCAGGCAAACCTGGTGGCGTCCGCAGGCAATGAGTCTGAAATCTACATTTGGGACCTGAATAACTTTGGCTCCCCGATGACACCCGGACCTAAAACTCAGGTACACGTCGAAATGTTTGGTTAAGATTAGTTAATATGGGTCTGTGGTTGATATGTGAATTGTGACACAAAGCAAACTTCGTCAGTGTGAAGAAAAACATTTGTTATTAGAGAAACACTACACATTCCAATGCTAAGCAGGCACAGGCAAGCTAACTTTAAAGGAAAACACTAACTTAAATAGAACCTTATTTCACCCTTTATTAGTACAGTCTGGGAAAGGTAAACCTATCTTCCAGTAACATGTCAGTTGAGGCTAACGTCATAAACAGTTCATTTGAATGGTTTGGGTCACTTCTGTAATGTTGTCTTTTGAAACCACTTAAAGAAATTCATCAAATCAAGTTATGTGCGAATTTTTGTTATTGCGGCATAAGCTTCAGGTGAACAAACATATTGTACAAATTATAATGGAATGTACCTAGTGTCTGCCCTCTCTTTCTCACACGCCCACACACACACACACACACACACACATAGACATAGACAGACACACAGTCTCGCACTCTCTCACACAGACACACAGACGCTGAATTCTGCAGAATGTTGTTGTATGCGTCTAACCGGTTCGGTGTACTGAACTTGCCGCCGTAGCCTCTGGAGGACATCAGCTGCGTGGCGTGGAACCGTCAGGTGCAGCACATCCTGGCCTCGGCCAGTCCCAGCGGCCGCGCCTCCGTCTGGGACCTCCGCAAGAACGACCTCATCATTAAAGTCAGCGACCACAGCAACAGGGTACGCTTGTTTATATTCAAGATCCTCTTATGAAAATGGTAATGGCATTTCTGAGTTGGTGTAATTACTTCATTGATAGATTTGATCCTACCATCTATGTGTCCGTCTGTCTCTCTGTCACAACTACCTCTATTAGTGAGTGTATTAGTTATAAAACCACTACTATGCATTTCATAGCTTATTCCTTCATCTTTGTCAGCATATTAGCTTGTAGGAGGTTTCCTACCAATAGAAGCTTATAATCATACCAATCATACCATATCTTCTAACAACTAACTACTACCACATGTATGGGACGTATGTGGTGGGCTCTATCACAGCTTATGCTACTTCTCCATGTCTGAGACGGATACGTTATGTTTTCAGATGCACTGTTCTGGGCTGGCCTGGAACCCAGAGGTGGCCACGCAGCTGGTCCTGTCGTCAGAAGACGACCGCATGCCCGTCATCCAGATGTGGGACCTCCGCTTCGCCACATCCCCGCTGAAGATCCTGGAGAACCACACCAGGTAGGCTCTCCTCACCTTCATCACCGGTCTGAGGCCTTCCCCCTGGTAGTCTCAATCCCTATGATTGTGGAGTGGATAGGATTGAACCAGGGTGTGTGTTTTCAGGGGTGTCCTGGCCATAGACTGGAGCTTGGCGGACCCTGAGCTGCTCCTGAGCTGTGGGAAGGACAACAGGATTCTCTGCTGGAATCCAAACACTGCAGAGGTAAACGCGTCCAACTCTGGCTTTCGCTTTATTCTTACTGTACCTTATCTCGAGGCAGATTCAAAGCTTTAAAGAAAACAATACGCTGACGATGTAATCATTTTTGTAGCTAGACAACATTGTGTAACAACAACTAATAACTGACGTGAATCTACATACTGATCTGCTCAGGTTTTGTACGAGCTGCCCACCAGCACTCAGTGGTGCTTCGACATCAAGTGGTGTCCCAGGAATCCGGCAGTGCTGTCAGCCGCAGCCTTCGACGGCAACATCGGCATCTATTCCATCATGGGAGGCAGCAGCCAGGCTCAGAACCAGAGGCAAGCGGACCAAGTAAGGCAACCATCCCATTAAATAGTACACTGCAACGTCATATGTTGAGGAGCTCATTTGCAACGTATACATATATATTTATTCTTTTGTTTTATTTTTGACTTCTTCTTTAAGTACTCACTGTCGACCAAAACTTCAGTGCAAAATCACTAAACATGATTGATGAAAACTGACAGTTGGCTTCAGGGCCGGTGTAAGGTTGTCGTCTGGTGGACTATGAAACCGTCGTATAACGTAAATCAGGCCCTTAAATCTGATAACACAGGCACCTAATTCAATTTGGTGACGCTGACTCTGTTGTCTCTGCGTGTGTCGCTGTGCGTCACAGATCACCCACTCCTTCGGGAACATGGACCCGTTTGGAACCGGACAGGCTCTGCCCCCGCTGCAGATGCCCCAAGCCCCCCGCCCCGCCCCCCCTGCCATGGTCAACCCCCTGAAGAAGCCCCCCAAGTGGATACGCAGACCCGTCGGAGCCTCGTTCGCCGTGAGTAATGCAACTGTCAACAGTGTCAACTTAAGTTCAGCCATTTAGACACTTTGATCCAAAGCCGGGTAACTGACGCTCAGAAAAATTGAAGGATGCTTCCAAACTGGAGTAACCTTCAAGTAGGCTCATGGTAACACTTTGTCGTTTTCCTTTTGTGCAAGATGGCAGAAACATCACACCTCCAACTAGGTGCATTCTAAATTCAACGTGAGCGCTAGTAACAACAACAACAGTATCTGAAGAGCCAATTGTGCGATACCGTCCTTCACACAGATCTCTCTTCTCTGTTGCAGTTTGGCGGCAAGCTCGTGACCCTGGACAACGCACCGTCGAACCCGCAGCAGCCCGCCAAGCACGTGGTGCACGTGAGCCAGGTCGTCACGGAGACGGCCTTCCTGGCGCGCTCCGACCTTCTGCAGGCCACGCTGAGCAACGGGAACTTTGTGGACTTCTGCCAGGAGAAGATCGCCGCCGCGCAGGACGGCTTCGAGAGGACTGTCTGGTCCTTCCTCAAGGTACCGCACTTCTAGTGGCCGAGAAACCTGCTACCTCACGTAGTATCAATATTAAGAATATAATAAGATATTGAGAAAATAGAACTTTAGTAGTAGCTGCGTATACTACATTTGTACGACTTATTTGGTAAATAGATGTTTTTTCTGTGTATGTTTTCCCGGTTGTTTTATTATTTTTAATGAGTGAGAACATCTTCTTGTGATTTCAGGTTAATTTTGACACTGATGTCCGTGGACAATATCTTGATCTACTGGGGTACAAAAAGGAGGAGCTAGCTCTAAAGGTATTGAAAAAACACTTGAAGTTTAAGATGTGTCCGGGTTTAATTGCATTGAGTAATGTTGTTAAAACTTCTTTTTATTTATTTTGCAGATTTCCACTGCCCTGAAGGAAATGGCTGAAAAGGTAGAAAGTTAAAGGATATTACATTTATTTATTTATATATAAAACCTGCCAAGCTGTCCCATATATTCATACCAAAAACTATCTGCGCAAGTTTTAGCCAACATTAGATTGCGTCAGGAGAATTTATAGTTCCGTTATATTGTTGAGGCTTATTGATGTTTATAAATGACTCTACCTTAATATTTGCCTGCTACTACTCGTCCAGTAATCAGGGAAGTGCAATTGCAAAATAGGGGGGTTTAAATTTATTTCCTGTTCAAAACTGCTCTCACTTCACCATATTATACAAGTAGACCAAACACACTTCAAAGGCCCTCTCATACCAATAATAAACGTAAAAGCTTTCCTAAACATCAAATTCATTCTTTACGGTCCTCACAGAGGAAGTCTGTTTTCAGTTAGAGCCGTAGATTGTTTGAAATGGTTAGAACTCATGACACGAAAAACCAACCAAAAGGAGACAGTGTGGTGAGCAAGCACTCAGAGGCTTAAGACATAATTCACCACAACCTTCAGGTTCGAGAATACGTTGCTTTTAAGACCGTCACTAGGCGGCAACGGGGTAGAGCGGAAAGTAGGGCAGTGGTGTCAGAGCCTCGAAGTAAATATCCCATTGAATTAACTCTCCATTTTCAAACCTCTTTTCATGTTTTTTCTTTATGAATTTTTCATACTCCGACACAATCTCCAAAAAAATGCAGCCATAGGGCAATAGGGGAACTATGATTCTTGTTGCCATGTTGTTTTTACCTGTTGCTATTATGTGCTGCTGTGTTGACCTTAACGAATTGTAACTGTCGCGTATGGTCGCGTGCTGAAATGTGCATTGTTGTTGCTCCAGTTACGTGTATGGTTCAGTTTTCCCTTTCACTAACTAACATCCATGTTTTCTTTCTCCTTCTATCTGTAGCCAGAGACGGTGGTGGGGGCCCCTGCCGCTCTCCAGCCCACGGTGGCCCTCGAGCCGACCGAGGCCCCTGAAGACCTCCAGCCTACGACGGCCCCTGATGCCTTCCAGCCTGTGGCGGCCCCTGCTGTCAGCAGCTTCATGCCCCCCCCTGCTGACATCTCTCCAGAGGCGGTGTTTGACCTCATCTCGGCAGGAAACCTCCAGCCGGCCGACGAGCCGGCCCCCGCCCTCCTTCCCGAAGAGCCGGCCCCCGCCCCCCTTCCCGAGGATGAGTTTGACCTGGACCTGGACGCTGATAGCCCCGTAGACCTGGGCCTGGGGGAGGAGCTGGACCAGGAGCTCGAGGAGGGGGAGGATGTGGATTTGGGGGATGAGGAGGATTTCAATTTGGAGGATGAGGAGGAGGAGGAGATACCACTACAGGAGGTAGGCTGGTTGACATGGTGGTGTTATGCTATTCTGATAACGATTGGCTTGTATTAAGAGAAGAGGGATGTTTCTCGGCAAACAATGAATCCTTATTTATTAAACCCCCACCCTTTTCTTCCAGGATGTGGGTCTACCAGAAGATGTGCCTGCTGAGCCAGCAGACCAGACCCCTGTGACGTTGGAGGACTCTGCTGTGGTCCCTGAAATCGTCCCTGATATAGTCCCAGATATTGCTGCCCCTCCTGCTGCTGATGATACTGCTGCTCCTGCTGCTCCTGTTGCTGCTCCTGCTGCTGCTGCTCCTGCTCCTGCTCCTGCTCCTACTCCTGCTGCTGTTGCCCAGGGAGGCGTCCACCTCGCTGTTAGCCAAGGTAATCACACGTTTTGTTCATTTTATTTGATTAGAATCAGCACAGAAATAGGCTGACACTGACAGACAGTCAGACAGGAAATTCTAGGTTTGGTTAGAGAATTAATTGAATTAGAACTCTTATTCAAAAGGTCCTCAACTGACCTATAAGTTCAACAGTATGGTGTTGAAAGATGGTGCTTCATTGACAGAGGAAATTATCTCTTGATCATGTCTTGACAGTTTTGATGTATCATATGATGGTTATTAAATATATTTTACATACGTTTGGTTTTCTTTATGAATAGATATTCAATGCATTAGGCCAATGGAGTGACTAGGGAGTTTGACCTCCAGCCGAAACGTACCTAACTGTCAAGAATTATCACTTTTGTTAAAGGCCGCTGCTTAGTTGTAGCGTTCAACAATCGTCAGCACTGAAAAGCAAGACTAGTACTTAACAGCACCAATTGGTGTCTTTATCTAGACGTGGACGGCCTGATCACCCAGGCACTGCTGACTGGAGACTTTGAGGGGGCAGTGGACCTCTGTATCCTCGACAACCGCATGGCCGACAGCATCATCCTGGCCATCGCTGGCGGCTCGGAGCTCCTGGAGAAAACACAGAAGAATTATTTCTCTAAAACGCACACCAAACTTACCAAGGTTAGTAAACTCATTTCCTCCATCAACAGGGTTTTTTCTGTTTACAACTATATCTTTTTATAACTATGGTGTGTGGGATATGCAAACATTTGCAGTGCATTATCATATATTGTTGCATAACTCCTCTGATAAAAAAGTACCGATACTTTAATTTGGAGTTTATAATTATCTTTATGGTATTTAGTATTTTGTGATCTTTTATATATTTCTGTCTTTTATATAGATCTTCAGTTGCATTATAATATCCCCAGGGGATGAATGAAGTATGCATTTATCGATCCCTCAGTCAATCTTTCGATAACTGACCCTTTGTGCCGGCAGTTGATCAGTGCGGTGGTGATGAAGGACTGGACGGACATCCTGACGTCATGTGACCTGGCCAACTGGAAGGAGGCTCTGGCTGCCGTCATGACCTACGCCCGGCCAGACGAGTTCTCCGCCTTCTGTGGTCAGTACACCTGGGAGACGCCGGATAAGGAGGGCGTTCATGCATTCATTCTTTAGGGGTTGGATGGAGCAGGAGTTTGTTTGTTAGCAGTAAGGTTCTGGGTTTGATGCCCAATTTCCACAGCCAACCTGTAGACATCTACCTTCAGCATGACGCCTTTACTCTCCCTCCCCCTAATTAAAATATACATTATTAAATAGTACTTTAGCTTTTAGCTTTGTTTCAGTCTGCACCTGTCTGTATTTATTTATTTACCCTTGACTCAACTGCTACTCAAATGTCATCCCTTCTAATACTTTTAGTAAGCACCTACCGGTAGTTACTTTCTTTGTTTATATCCCCAATCGACATGCTGTTTAGCCTACTAGTCTCTCGTCTATGAAGTATAAAAGTCAATAGATGCCCATAAACATGCTACTTTTATTTTGAAAAGACCTTCTGGGTGGACGCCTGGAGGTGTCCCAGGACGCCGTGCTCCAGGCGCAGGCGTCCCTGTGCTACATCTGTGCTGGTAACGTGGAGAAGGTGGTGTCGTGTTGGACCCGGGCTCAGGCAGGGTACTCTCCCCTCTCCCTCCAGGTACGTCCACTCACACACACTTCCCTCGCCTCTCCACATGACATTCTATTTTCCCTTCAGGCTCATTATCTCACTGTTTGATTACTGCTGAATGCTCTTTGTTTTATTGTATCGCTGCGTTGGTTGGCGTCCGTCTGTCTTTATGTGTTGTGCGATGTGTTCCTGGCTGGAAACCAATGTCCCCATGAGGCCCAGAGCACACGCAGTGTGAATGTCATAGCATCACCCCAAAACACAGCCGTGTGATTAAGGCTAAATAAATTCAAGACTTCATCGTCAATTTATGATTAAATCCATCAAACTTGTTTATTGCTTTTCATCCAGAATTACAGAAAAGAGTGGCTAACGAGATAACAAGAATAAATATGTTTAACTCGAGGCAATTGTGTTTGATTGGCCCTTAATCTCGGTCACAGCCTCAAAGGCCTTGGCTGTCCACTCCTCCCGAACATTAAGTATAAATCACCATGAAAAGAGAGGTGTGATTAAAGCTGAGGAAACATCCAGAGCCCACCGGTGGTGACCCACCGGCCGTGCCCCCCCCCCCCCTCCAGGACCTGGTGGAGAAGGTGGTGGTGCTGCGGCGGGCCGTGGAGCAGGCCCGGCGGGGCGGCGCCGCCCCCACCGCCAGCGGCGTCCTGCTGGAGGAGATGATGGGCCAGTACGCCGGCCTCCTGGCCTCCCAGGGCAGCCTGGCCACCGCCCTGGCCTACCTGTCGGGGAGCACCAACCAGGTGGGTCCCCCCCCCGCGGGGCGAGGAGTGTTTGGGATCAAAAGTGTCAGCCTATGGCATGTATTGTGTTGTGGCATGTTATCAGATTAGTGACGCATTCAAATCAAATATAATAAATATCAGATTCATATTTGATAAGTAAGTGAAAGTAAAATGTTGAAAAACATTCGTTTGTAAAATTTGATCGGATAAAACATGGGGAAACCATCTCTAATAAATAATCAATGATATCGATAACACTATTATAATCCATCCAACTTTAATGTATTAAAGTCATTTAACATCGCGTTCATTTCCTCTGTATCCAGCAGCTCCACAAGCGTCTAACTCAGTCATTGGGCCAACAACAACAGCGACCACAACAACCACAACAGCAACCACAACAGCAGCAACAACAACAACCACAACAACAACCACAACAACAACCACAACAACAACAATCCATGCCGGCCCCGCAGGCTGCTGCCCCGGCCCGGCAGAACCCCTACGCTGCGGCGGCGGCGGCGGCGGCGGCGGGCCCCAGGCCCCTGTACAACCCGGGCCCGCCCTCCCAGCCGGCCCCAGGGCCCGCGGCGCCCCAGCCTACCTCCACTCCACCTCAACCACAGTATTATCAACCGGTACGACCCCCCCCGCCCACTTCTTCAACGGCCCCCTGTTTTACCAATCAGCCATTACAAGCTGTCTCAAACGCGAGCCGTTTGTGACGTCATAAGTGGAGTGTATGCAGCCGACCCGTCTCGGCTTGTATGTTGATTTGACACACTCCCCCTTGTTATGTCACAAACTGGTGAGATTGTGACAAAGCTGGTAACAGCTTGTGGTGGTAGAGTAGGGGCCCGTTTTTATTCATCAATATGCCGCTGTATGTTGTGTCATATTGCTATTGTAGTGCATCACAATCATTGGTGTCGATCCTCATTGCCATACGATCACATTGTGGGGTAGACGGTCTCCAGGGTTAAGATGGTCTTCTGCCGCTATTACTCAAGAAATGGTATCACTCGAGCACATCTTCATACATACTAATGATGCCCGCAACATTCGTCCAACCAGCATAGTTCCCTGCCTTAAGGTCCAAGGACACAGTGCCTTCATTATGGACCAGGCTAAGAGCGCAATATAATCCAGAGTCCGTTTGCTTTTCTGTAGAGTAAATACAATACTAAGAAAAAATCGACACTTTACCATTTTAATAAATGGTACATGCAATAAGAAGAAAAAAGTGCTTTAAGTTACATGATTTCCAAAGGCACATGAACCGATAAACACTAGGATGGGAACAGTACTTTGACAGGATTCCTCATGCAAACGTATTCCTGGCCAAGCATATGAGTCGCATATGAGTCGCCCTGCTGCGGGCGCGGCCCAGTGTGGTGGTGAGGCCCAGCGATGGCCTTCACTCTCTTCTTCCCAAGGGGTGTGGCCATCATGTGTGGTCTGGTGTGTCTCTGTGTGTTCAGGTGAGGGCTGCCTCCACTGTTACATCGTGGAGTAACCAAACCCCCACAGCCCTCCCCAGTATCCCCCCCGTTCAGCTAGCCAGTGGTCCCGACCAGCAGGTACACTGTCACCCCCCCCCCCCCCCACGGTCCTTCCTCCACGCATGTGCTACTGCTGCTACTACCTCAATACAAAATCCAACCTCCTGTCACTGAAACAACACAGCATGCCCAAGCTATTGTCTTACTGCAGATTGAGAAATGTTGAGCCCTTTAACCACTTCGGGGAGTGCATTTATTTATATTATTTTGATTTGGTTGATTGTTTTCTGTGCTTGAACATTATTATTATTTTTATTTTATTTTTTTATTGAATGCTTGTTATTGTGGTAGTTATCCCCAGTCTGTTTCTATGGAGCCCACCAGTAAATGCTGTGTCAGACCTTCCTCAATCAGTCACTGCCATGCTTCACTCCAATGCATCCTTACATTCTGCATGATTCATGTGCAACCATGCTAACCACCGACCGCAAAGGATTAACCTCGTCCAACATCTGTTCACTCCAACGACATCCCTCCTGTTGACCTGCACTGTAGAATAGATCTTTCCCCCCACTGTTTGCTGTGTCACTGAGAATTGTGAGCTCCTTAATGTTGACTTTCGCCTCTTAATGGGGGGCAGGATCGTCGGGAGGTTAGGGTGTTTGACCCCCTAACGAACTGTTGTGGTTTCAAAGCCCAATGTCTGCAGGCATCCCTGAGCAAGATACCCTAGCCTCCACTTGCTCATTAACAACATAACGTATCTTTGGATGAAAAGCATCTGCTGCGTAACAAATACGAAATAGGAAAATGAAATGCATGGTCTTTTTATCCACAGTAGAGCCACAGTAGACCTCACTGGGTAACGGGATTCACCCAGCGATATAACCAGTAAACACGACCTGCCTTCACCGCCGGCAGCCCCAGGTCAACCTGGCCCACAAGGCTCCTAATGTGAGTGATTGGGTTTCATGGATCACATGGCCTCTCTCTCTCTCTGTGCCCCGCAGAACGAACCTCTGCCTCCTCCCAACGCCACGCACGGGATGCCCGCCCCGGGCCCAGCGGCTGCCGGCGGCCCCCCGCCCTCCTCCGCTCCCGGGTACATGTACGCCCAACAGTACCAGCGTAAGTCTCCATTCATGTCATTCGTCCGTTCCACCCCGGTGACACAACATGTTGGTGCAGTGGTAATGTGAAGGGAAGGTTTGATTGGGTTTAAGGGGATATTTATTATTCTTAGACCGCCTTCTAGCTTTGTAGTGTTGTGAGGAAAGTGTTATGAACCAAGTATTAGTTAAAAGTCATATGTTGAATACAACGCAACCATCACGAGGTACCTCCCACAATGTCAAGAAACCTTTTATTTTCCTTTTCCTAAAAATGCTTTCTATTTTAAGACTAAAATGATTTCATCCTAGCATATCATTTTATCAATAGCAGGCGTTCAATAGAGTTTTGAACGCCTGCTAGAAATTACTTTTCACTTTTTACTTCCGAGCATGTATTCCGTTTTTATAGCATGATGATCTTGCAATGTTATAAAGCATGATGGCATGGTGTCAATAAATAATTGACACCCAGATAGCATGATGCATGTATAGCATAGTAGCATGTTGCATGTCTAGCATGCGAGCGCCTAGCTCGATAGTCCAACGGCCTCTATCGGCCCCGTGTGTGTCCTCCTACTAACTGCATCTGTCCTCGCCTCGTGTCACCGTAGCCCAGGTCAGCCACTATGGAGCGCCAGGGACCGGGCCCAACTATCAGCCGTTCCAGTACCCTGCAGCTTCTCTAGCTGCCCCCCCCTCCCCCTCCTCCTTACCTCCGGCCCCTGGCTTCCGCTCTCAGTATATGCAGCCGGGCCCCGGGCCCTCTCCCGTATACCAGCCTCTGTCGTGCTCTCCTCCGTACAACGCGCCCTACTTTCCGACTGCGCCTACCTCTTCCTCCGCCTCTTCGTCTCCTACCTATGCACCCGGTCCTCTGGCCCACGGAACGCCGTTCCAACATGGCGGGCCTGGATCGCCTGTCTCATACATGCAATCACCGTTTGGAGGACCAGGTACACACAGGCTGACCGCTGGTCTCTAGCACGACACCTGAACCCCCCCCCCCCCCATTCGTCTAGTGGTCTGCCACGGCTCTCCAAGCGCAGATCTGAAAGTTCAGACACTGGGGACTAAGCCAGTGGTTTGATATTGGCCCCATGGTTGAGAACAGAGAAATAACAGAGTCAACCAAAATCAATACATTTAAATTGATTTGACCATTTGTGCAAAACCGCAATCAGTTAAATCAATCCATTGCATTCCTGCAGTATTTTTAAGTGGACATGTAGAATAATGTCATTGAGGGTAAGAGGTTATATCAAGAGATGTTTTTGGAAATGATCTTTTAGGACTATGTCTACAATAAAACAGATTGTCTGCAGGTCCTGATTTAACAACAGATCAATGACAATAGCTTCACTAACATGGGATGTACCATATTTATTCTCATTTATAATTGTAATTAATTTTTTACTCAAAAACATTGTCATTATATTTATTTACATACATTATATTAGATTTATAAAAATCTACAAAAAAAATTGAATTACCCCCATCAATAAAATAACAATTATTTTACTTAGAATTGCATTATTTCATACAGACCCCATAGGAAATAACCTTTGGCGTTCTGTTGTTGTAGGACCTCAGAACGGCTGGAACGACCCTCCTGCTCTTAACAGAGCAGGAACAAAGAAGAAGGTAGGTTCCCTGAATGGTGCAGCCAGTGAAAGTCAAGGCAATGCTCTGATCATGAACCAATCAAAACACAGTGTCTGTCATCCTCCTTCTTCACCAGCAGGGCCTTGAGAACTACACTCCACCGGCCCCCATCACCGCCCCCATCATGGGCCCCCCCGGCAGCGACCCCCAGGCCCAGCCCATGTCCCCCGTATCTCTGCAGGGATCCATGGACCCGGGCCAAGGGGCCTTCCAGGGCCCCTTCTCAGGCAGGCAGCAGTTCCCCCCCTCTAGTGGTGGTCACCCTGCCATGCCTCAAACCAGCGTGGAAGGTCCGCCTGGAGCTCCGACGGGGGACCACATACAGGTATACTCCACCTCCAGCCTGGGAACCAGACGAATCCGCAAGCTTTATTCTGCTCTGGCGTCTTAAGTTTTTATTCCTTAAGTATTCGGTTTGTTCTACTTGTAATGGTCATTACCTTATTGCATTAACTAGGTTTTTCATCATATTTTTATAACTTGATATTATGACAGTGGCGCTTTCAGGGAGTGGTTGGAAGACTATGAACATGATTTAAACATTGCTTTAAATGTTTTAACACTTTTATTATTGTCTCGTCTTTCTGCCCAAAATTTAAGTTTAAACTAAACTTTTATTCTTGATGATATCCATGCTGCACATTTTGATTGCGGTGATTTTATTCTTGCTATAAATTGTCTTTGAGTACTTAAAAAAGAGCTATACAATAAAGAATATATGGTTATCATTAATATTAGTACACATGAGTCCTCTTTGAATCCTCTGCCATGATCTCATCCCACAGCCTATGCAGTCCATCCCCGCGGAGAAGATCTTGAAGAAGCCCATCCCAGAGGAGCATGTGGTGCTCAAGACCACCTTCGAGGGAGTGATCCAGAAGTGCTTGGCTGTTGCTAGTGACCCTGTGAGTCTTTAATATGCATGAATGATATTGACACGAACCATGACATGTATTCAATATGTTCTTTTAGACCGCAGAATTAAGTATACTTTGAACGATTTCCCAGCAAACCAAGAGGAAACTTGATGACGCCAGCAAGCGCTTGGAAGCCCTGTATGACAAACTCAGAGAGCAGTCGGTGAGAATAAGATCCTCATTGTTCAACTGTCATATTTTGTCTTGCCTAGTGACCAAATGTAAATATTAATCTTGTCTATATTAATATAATTCATTGCTAGAATTTTGGAACCAGCTAGAATCAGTTACTTGCTAGCTAAGCAGAATCAGTTTCAAGTCAAATAATCCGATGATTGCTACCTTTGAAGAATCAGTTGAAGATGAATAGTTGGCAAATTCCCAATTTAACAGAATAATTTGATTGGTTTTGGAAAATAGGCTCATTGCTGGTTTTGCAGATTCTGTTAAAGTGGATGAATCATCGTCAACTTGAATCGCTCTCCCTTCCCTTCCCGTCCCCACCCCTCCCTCCACAGCTCTCCCCAGCCATTGTAGGAGGTCTGCACAACATAGCAAGGAGCATAGAGTCGAGGGCCTACACGGACGGCCTCAACATCCACACCCACATAGTTAGCAGCAGCAACTTCAGCGAGACGTCCGCCTTCATGCCGGTCCTCAAGGTGGTGCTGACACAAGCCAACAAACTCGGAGTCTAAGAATTATAACCAAAACGGAGATGAAAGTCTCCTGCAGATAGATTAAGAGTAATCGGTTAGGTGTTACCATGAATTTATACAGGAATTATTTTAGGTTCACCTAAGCTTAAGGGAGCTTGACATGAAAATGATTAATTTCAATCATTACGTTTTTTTTCTGTGTGCCAATCGTTCCTTTTATTGCCTCACTTACAAAGTTAGGTGAGAAAAAGGGTTTGACCAATACAAGCCATACTCATTGGGTCTTTACAACCCTCGGTAGTGGGGTACCCCCTGGTGCTCCATGCTGGACCATGAACAATAAGGGCTACTCTGCAACCAGCCACACACTAACGCTTGCTATCACTGCACAATTTAAATGACTTTAATATAATTTATCGTTTTATTTGAAGTGAATTGAATAAAAGAATAATGTTATGGAGCAATCCAATCAAAAATAAATTCAGAGTTTTAGAGTTTGGCCAGTTAAATTAGATAAGAGATATTATACTTGGCTGGATTTTTCCTTGCACAGGAAGATAATAAATGACAAGAGATTATTGTTCCTTGATTTGCTGAAATGAAAGGGAATTTGTTTGTGTATGAAAGAGATCAAGGATGATGATGAATAATGATCTGGATTTCTTGGCATTGATAAACTCTAACTAGAGATCGGTTATCTGTGCATCTTGCACATATGTCCCATGTCTAGGTAATACTCCTTTTAAAAAAAGAATATAGATACCAATTGGATTTAAAATTTGATGTGTAATTGCAGAAAGACCATTCTTTTTGTAAAATTGGCTATCAATGTTTCTGTTTTTGTTTTTTTGTATTACTAGGCCAGAGGTTTGTTGATGCATTTTTATATCAATTTGAAAGTCTTCTGGAAATATGTACAGTTTGGGAAACTAATGCTGTTTAAAGAGCCCCATTTCAACACAATAAAAGATCATTACTAGATGCTAAGTTGTAAAAGACACATTATCGCTTAAACATCTCTGGTTGAAAGTATGGTTTAAATGGCATGTATGTCAATGAGGAGTGTTAATGTGGTAGTGGTAGTGAAGGTCTGACAAATCATATCAACTTAAGGGTCGACCCCTTATTTATAAAATGTATAAGGTTTATACGGTTTACTTGAGTTTAATCAGGTCTGTTGATTGTGAGGGACATAACCTCACGTCTATTGCGTTCACTGCCTTACTAATTTGCTTTTATTTCATGGCTTTAATTCTACCTGCATTATTTTATAACCAGTAGGCCTATAATGAATACAGATCATTGGACCAACTTATTTCCAACCTGGGTAATGTAAATGCATAGCAATATATGCTCTAGTGTTAATCTTAATTCTTTCTTGATTTTTTATCTCATTTTAGCAGATGGTGTCTCTTCTAAAAGAGGTTAATTAAAAAATGTAGACACATTTGTGGTTAAAGCACCAATGTAATCATCCCCAGTGGAAAGAATTAGAATCCCAGTTCCATATTTAAAATACATGACCAAATTCCACATTTCCAGTGTGAAGGAAATGGAATTGTTGTTTGGGATTTACTACATTCAATATTTTCAATAAATTGTATTTATTTAACATATGGCTTCTTGTGCGATGCCTTTTTCGAGGTAGCTTTTTTTTTTTTTAAATGAATGTAGGGCAGTTTTGTCAGTTGCTGAGGGCAAATAAGTAAAAAACATACTAATTTGAATCGATTTGAATATTGAATGGAATATTCCTTACTTTTAATACAATTTTCTCCCATTGAAAAATATGTTGACAGTGGACCAATGTTCCTAGAGGATCAAGCTACTCTAATTATCTATTAACCTTAGGGGGGCCCGAACCTCTTTACCTAGTGCCCCATATACACTAATACCGCCCTGTTCATGGCAATTCTGGCCAGGTCGTCACCTTGTTATGTTTTCCCCTGAACGTTTCTACGTTTGATAAATTTGTATTTAGTTCGAGGCAGAGGCGAGAATGACTGGTGAGAACCTTCTTAAATGAACCTTTAATGCTGGATTTAATTATCAGAATTCGGATTTTATCCAAGTATTCTGACTTTATTATCAGAATGCTGAATTTTATCTCACAATTCAGAGTTTATTAGCCTATTCGATTTCTGAATTAAAATTCTTGTGATGAATAATCTACATTTGTACAGTCGATGTGCAGCACTTTAATTCCCGTCAACTTTGTTTTCTAACACCAGCATTTCCACAACTATGCTCATGTTCGTGACTGCTATACAAAACCATTTATAGTGCATCTATTTTTCTGCTGGGTAGTGATAGTCGCCCTAAATGCAGCTTTAATTTGGGCTCTGATTCTGAATAAATGCCGCTGCTGAACTGTGAGAATAAATAAAGGGAACTGAAATCTAAAGAAGACAGGTGGTTTTGATGTACCGTGAATTCCAGCTGAAAGTGGAACATTGCTGCCATCAGGGGAAATGTAAGTAGCTTTCAATTCCTCTTTTTTTGTTGATCATGTTTCGTTGGAAACCACGGGAGCTGGAAAAAGCCCAGAGTAAGTCATCTCCTTTTTTAATGTTACAACAAATTCACAACTTGTTTGACACAAACAATGACAACTTGATTGCTGTTAAAGAATGTTGCCCACATAATTAGCACCAGTTTTTCAATACTGAGCGTCTGTAGCCTGTAGTTTTATAGCACACACACACACACACACACACACACACACACACACACACACACACACCATGCGTGCACGCACACACGCGGAAAATGAATAATGAATGAAAAATTGTCTGTCTTCAAAACTTGAGGAAGTTTTAGACAAAAACTTCCTTAACACAAAAAAGGAAATTATGGATATACAGGGTGTTTTTAACATACTGGATCCAACAATGATCCCAACATTGACACAGATAATTCAGATCATTGCACTCACAATTCCTGTAAACAGTTGTAGTTGTGAGCGATCTTTCAGTGTGTCGAGAAGGCTCCACACCTGGCTTAGGTCAACCATGGGGCAAGGAAGGCTTCACCAACTTTCTCTTTTGTCCATTGAAAAGGAGCAACTATGCAAAGTGAGTCAAAGCCACGTTATTGACCGCTTTGCCACCATGAAGGCGCGGCGATACAGCTTAATAGTGAAAAAATAATCATTTAAAAAGGCTCTATGCAGTAGTGTATGGCCTTATTTAGTTTAATTTAAGAGCTTTGATGGTTCTATAACATTTTCCAGGTTGATTGGTGGCAATGAGCCACCTCACCTTAAGTCAGAAATTCTATTAGTTTTAAACCTTGTTTCTTGCCTTTTTAGTACATGTCGTTCTGGCAAAATTATGCTGTTTCCACACAGCTTCTAAATAAATATAGATGTGTAGACTTCTCCTGATAAAGAGGTGAAGGTCATAAAGAGACTTTATGTTTATTTGTCAGTTACCTTATTTGTAAATCTTTGAGATGTGTATGTGTTTAAATAAATATAATTGTACGGTACTCATGAATCCATCTTTGCGTCTTTACCTTTACCAGTGCTTTAATATAGCCTACAGTATGACAGTGACAACAATTTTGAAGCTCGTACATACCCTTCTGTATCCATCTATTTCATATTGTGCACACGTAAAAAAAAAAATGTTGGCAGTTGGGAGCCTGTGCCCCAGTAAAACTCTAGGTCTAGCAACGCCCCTGGTTCGAGGAGCAAATAAAACGGACCCATTTGCCTTATTCAATGCAAGACCAAACCAGTGCGCTGTCATCAGTTTGCAAGTAGCGAACAGAAGTGTGAGCTCTGTAGCTGTTAGCTGGAATTGAACCCTCTTCGACTGCGTAAACCCTCGACCAGAAAACCGGAAGCTGAAACGAACTACATATAAATTTGGAATAGCGCTAACAGACAATTCTACAAATATGAAGACCACCTGCTAACGTGACGGATAAATAAATAGATGGAAAATAAGAATATTTAACGAGAATAATTGCCTACGGGATGACGAGAAAGTTTGACGGTAAGGTAATGTATCCACCTTTCTATCCACCTATAACATTCCATATACTCATCTCTCACTCTGACTAAATAATACAAAGATACGTTTTAATTGATCGCTCTTCACTGACCAAATGTGGGCCGAGGAATTGTGTCGAAGCTTCTCTCACTTGAAAACCTCCCGCGTTGAATAACAAAGGTTCTTTTATCAGGTAAGACAGCCTGCTTGATGTTATTTCTCTTCATAGGCTTCATGAGAGCTGGCTAATAGTTATTATTCTTCAGTGACCAGGTTGTTTTAGGCCAGGAAATGACTTCCCAGAATTGAGTTTAGAGGTAACACGTCTATTATCCTGCCATTACATGTCACTGTACAAACTGCTTGTGGGTTTTGTCAGTTTCGTTAGTCAGCTGTGAGGAGGCAAGATGAGGAGCTGGAGCTTGTGGGCATTTCTTCCCATATGCTTTTCATTATGCACCGCCATTGGACTCATACTTGTGTAAGTAACCCTTTACATTCGGACAGACCCCCTACATTTATAAAGACCATCTACATTGATTTTCTCACTCACACACACACACACACACACACACACACACACACACACACACACACACACACACACTCATACACACAAACACACGCAAAGACACACACACGCACCTATACCTGCATAAAATCATTATTTTTATTATATCATATAAGGCCTACTATCATAATACACCCATTCAGATTAGTAGGATTTACATATAGCCCCTACTTGGAAACTTCTCCTGTTTCGAGGGTGGAATAATGGATTTCTCATGTGCAACTATGTACTTATATTGCTATAGGTATTTCATCGCTCGACAATATGACACCATAACCTCTTTGGGTTGGCAGAGCAGGTAAGGGCTAAACACGTAAAGGCACCTCAAATCATACTGTATCTTGGCCTTGCAGTTCTTTTTAACCATTTGTTTACAATACTTTTTATTTTGTAGTAATAATCAGAGATCTCCACCGTATATAAGGTAAGAACTTAAGGGGCTTTAGTCTAGCTTGAGAATAATTTAATAAAGGTGTCCTACCATATCCATTGAATATGGTATTCAATGCATATTATTTTCTCAGTATCGCAGGCGATCAACCTCCCGCTAGCTGTGTCTTCAGTCAAGTTATGAATATGGCAGCTTTTATGGGTAAAGTGGTCATTTATATGTTTATATTGTATATGAATAAAATGAATACATTACATTAAATTACTATTCAATATATATTAATATTTGTATCATAATAATATAATAATTTATAATACTAGTCAATTCAATATATTAGTGTCCTATTACAGGTTTACTACATAACTATGTATTGTGTGATGAAATACCTTTATAGGAGAGTATGAAACTACAGTAGGGTTAGGGGTTAGGGTTAGGATGAATGTGTGTAAAGTAAGTTCCATTGTAGCCTATGGCGATACTGTTCCAGAACTATATTTCGTCTTAAATTCAAGCTGTTACAGGTTGTTACATTGCTTATTACATGTGTGATAAAACTAATGAGGACACTGTATAATCAAAAATGTAACCACATTTCAACTCTTTCATGTAAAAAGCTTTATTTTTTTCCTGTTTAGGATTCCTCATCGGGTTCCTCAGATACCTCCAGCTGAAGCCCAAAGTACGCAAGCCTTGGCTGAACATAGCCAGCCTGATCACCTTCTCTTTGGCCTCCTTTGGGATGACACTAGTGGGCAACTTCCAGGTAACATAGCGGCCTCCATACTACAAGGCACATCTAAGACATTGTTTTATTAATGTTCTGTAACAGTACGTTTACAGCTCTATCAAGGCTCAACATGAACCAAGAGTAGAACATTGTGGCCAGGAATGAAGGGGTTGATCTGGGTTAGTCAGGGAGGGAACCTTTTCATCACACCTTTGTTCAACAATGCCGTAAGCATTTAACTACAAAGAGAGTAAGAGGCAATCAAACATCTTTGTTCAAGACCATACCTTCAATAGAGAGAGCCACATGTTGACTGTGTGGTTCTTCACCCCGACCTCCTCTTGATGCAGTTCTCCAATGACGAGGCCGTTCACAACGCTGGCACCAGCCTGACCTTTGGCCTGGGCACGGTGTTCTGCTGGCTGCAGTCCATCGCCACCCTCAGACTCAATCTGAGGAACGAGGGAAGACGCTTGGGCATCATTCGCTTCGTGCTGTCGGCGGCCATCACCCTGAGCGTGCTGCTCTGTATCCTATTTACTATTTACTATTGGGTCATTTTGAATATGCCTTATGTCTGGTTATGTGACTCAACTTAAAGGCCCCCTATGGGTCTATGCAGCAAGAATGTATGATAGATCAACCTTACAGCTGGTAAAGGCCACTCTGTGGACTGGTTGGTCCACAGAGTTGGTCCAATTCATCATAAATCTGGGTAGACACACTCGCACTTATGATGTCACAAACGAGAAAATGAAATGGCGGGTAATGGCTATCAACATCACACTTAGTGATTTAAATATGGGCGATTTAAAGGGGACCCGTCAAGCTTGGCAATGTTTTACCAGAAGAGAGTACTGCTTCATTCACCTACTGTGAAAAAACCTTCTCTACAACATGAACCCAGTTCTACGCATTATAAATCCGGGAAAAAAGTTTGCCCATTGACGTCGTTCGTCTGATTTGAAGAATTCAAAATCCATGACCAATTACCGAATCCATTACCGATGCTCTATTATGACACTCATCCCATTTTTGCCCGGTTGCTCCTAAACGTTACATGTGACAGTCTTCTCCCTCATGTTGCGGGGTCATCATCTCCACGGGGCGCGAACGCAGTGGTGCCTGGTCATGTTCCTGCTGGCCTTCATCGGCACGTTATCTGTGGAGTTCCGCCACTTCAACTTCGATGTCGTCTGCATGGAGCACCAAGAGCCGCCCGTCACCCTGTCGGACAGGTTCTCTGTGGTGTCGGAGAATCACCCCGGTACCACGATGCAAACACAGGATCACCCTGGCTACTTTTGAGTCAAATAAGAGAGAACTAGTTTGTGGTATGTTCAAATCATCTGGCGTATCACAACTCAAGCATACTATTTTTTTATGCAGACCGTTTGGTCTACATTATGGGTTTTACGATCAAATGGCATAGCGTAATCCAGTTACGCCATAGCGTAACCCTTCATTAATAATGGTCACTCCTACTAGATGTATATATTTTTTCTACTTTTCATGTATATTTTATTATTCTTTGCTTATATTTTGGAGTCTCAGTTACCACAGCAAACAAACTAAATACCTCTTGCTGTCTAGATGTAGATTCAAAGTTAAACCGCAACCTTCAAGGTAATGTCCTAACTAAAGACCAGGTTCAAGAAAGCATATTCCAGACTTATGCATCATCTTTATGTAGGCCATGGTGGGCAATTCCACATTTACTCCAAGACTTTAGTGCATGTTTTATTATCCAACATGAGCACAATTGTTCTGCCAATGCAACAATACAGAACTTCAGCATACAATTCATTTATTGGAAGGTTTCGTCAAATCATGTATGGTCAGGATTTAGACGTCGGGTACAGAACCATTACATTAGGGCGAATCTTAGGCAGATATCACTGTCATATATCAAGTAGCACATTTAAATACATTTTGAAGTGTGTGCGCTTTTATTTTGTTGTGTGCATCTGTTTTCTCATTAGTATCAGAAGAAAATGCAATGCCGTTTGCGTAACTGGATTAAAATATTTCTTAAGAGGTTATTCATGGGCAACATTCCTTACAACGCATTCAAACACGTTTATAGGACACGACAACTGTACATGAGTGGAAGAGAAACGGGAATTACAAAAAAACGCTAGACAAACACTTGGTACAAACATACTCAGCTTCTGCTGTGTGACGGGAGGTGACCCATCCTGAAGAAGCCACCATACTGGTGTATATTGAGAACAGTTGGCACGCTGTGGGCATTCACTATAGGTTGGTTGGTTATCAACGGCTTTAATCTACTCACAATTTATTTATTTTTTTACTTCTTCTACTAAACACATGGCACAAGAGGGTATTGCGGACCCGGGGTCCATTTTCTTTCTTAACTCTGAGGTTAAGAATTCGATGGTCATACATTTAAATAGGACGATCATGTAAAAAGAAAAAGAAAAAAATCCTTAGAGATGGGTTCCAGGCGTGGCTAGTAGTCCCCTTGGTTTGATCTTGACTGTCACTGAGTACGAGAGAGAGCGAGAGAGGTTAGCGGTCGTGGAGACCGAGCCCCTCTCTCCCTCCCAGGGGTCGGTGTTAAACGCTCCCCGTGACTTGGAGCTGGTTGAAGGATGTGACGAGTGTGTAGAGGCCCCGCTCCTCCTCGCTCAGCTCCAGGTTCCCCGGCCTCACCACCACCACCACGTTCATCCCTGCGTCTTCCGCCGCCTTCGCTTCTGCACCCAGGGAAAGACGAGGTCAGACGTTAACACACAGTAATGACTATGCATAGGCCAACGATGGACATCGCTGGTATTGGCCAAAATATGGAATACTAAAATGGCCGATATCGAAGGGGACATTATACCACCAGGTATGAGTGTGATTAGCCGTTACAAGGCGCTTTGAAAAATCGGCCTCTTCTGATATCACAAGTGGGAATGTCCAACTAGATGTGTGCTGGATAGATCAGTCTACCAGCCTACCCAGTGGAATGTAGCAAACGTTGCTTATCTATCCAGCAAACATCTAACTGTACACTCCCACTTGTGATGACAGATTTTCAAAACGGCAAAGTCATTAGTGTACAGGCTGCAGATTACCAGTTGATTCAGTCTATAAATCCAGCCCTTCTGGCTGCTGGACACCTCTACATAGTGATATCACAAAGGGATAACTATTTTGATGAGACTATACATTATATACATGTCATGTATCGGCCCAATTTGGCTTATGAATCTCAGTATGGGCTAAGAAACTAGGGTATCGGTCCATCCCTAAAGTGTAACTTAGTAAAGAGTAAGAAACTGCTTGTTTAAGAAAGACCTAAGCTGTGTCAGGATTTAAAGCCAACAGTGGACTTAAAATGTGCACTCTGGGCATCTTTTTTCTGCTGCCGTCATCGCTTTTATTTTGAAACTTGATTTCCTCCCTAGAACAAATTGATTTAGGAGAGAGGAATACAAATCGCCCTGGGTTATTTGAGCCGTCGACGTCGTGTGTACATTTTCGTACTTTTTTCGGGTGGAATCTAGGATGGATCCGTTCATACTTTAAACATTTTGAAAAAAAGAAAAACCACTACACTGTGTAGGTTTAATAACGCCTGCACAAAAAGGCATAGTCACTCACAAGTGATAAATGAACAGATTATCTGGTAAATAAAGTTTACAGAGAGAGCTAAAACACTACCTCTAGAGACGTCCGTCAAGAATGTGATTTCTTCAGGCGGGCAACCAATCCGTTCAGCGATCCTCTCGTAGCTTTTACCCTCCACCTTGAGTCCGATGTTCGTATCAAAGTGGCCATCGAAAAGCTGCCATGGGAAGAAGAACAGCAACAGATAACAAACTGAGAACACAATTTATTCATTAGAGAAAACTGAAGACCCAGCTCTTCCAAGGAATTCAACTGACTGGTGCACTTTTTGTTTGGATTTAACCTCTTATGCATAACGAAAATCCTTTTAACGAAAAAGTAGGTCATTCGTATAGCACTTTTTTTGCAGTCAACGTAATTTTTATCATATGGTTTTAGTGTTACCAGCCTACCCCAAATTCGAACAAAAAACGCAACGCAAGCGTAGCTTAATTCCATGCACTTCCCAATCCACAATCACAATGATGCCGTCTTCACATCAGTCATTATATAAAAACGCGCTATATAATGTCCTTATAATTCACATTGATTATCTTCCTCGACTCTTTGGCTTAGCGCATCTTATCAATGATCTATGTCAATGCAAGGTGTAGATGTTCATGACCTTGTGAAAAATATGCACAATCTGAACATAAGCGCTTGTCTATATGCAGCGCTCCTCTTCATGAATGGAATGACTCTGTCGGGTGTATGGCTCGTGCTGCAAGCCGACTTACATCTAAAACATCTCCTTCCACAGAGTATCCAAACAGAAGCTTCTGGGCCTCCACGCTTCCAGAGGAGTAGATGTACACCTTCAGGCCGTGTCTCCTCCAACTTCTAATAGACGGAACTACATCCTGATACATTCTGTTGGTAACGACACACAAGAACAAAACCCTACGGTTACACCATCGGAACTCAACAGGATTCATGCAACATTGAATTTTAAATACCGCCGTCCTGACAGAAAGCAGAAGCGAAAATTGCAGCACATATATAGATGAACAGATGCAAAGCTCTGAACTCCACAACAAACACAGAGTCACAAAATCATTCATATTTAAAGATCTGTGAATTAAATAATCTGTTGTTGAAAATAACAACTTCTCCAGTGTATCGAAAAATAACTTTGCTCCCCTCCCCCCCATATGTTTATACACAAACTATATGAAGCAGCTTTAAGTGCAATTTGCCTCCACAACAAGCAAGTTTTGTGTCTGTGTAAAAAATCAATGCAAACCTCTGGCTCTTCTACTTACTCGCCTTTGATTCTCCCTGCAGAGTAAGCCGCCCGCCACATGTGACCCTGGAACTGCTTGAGCGCCGTGGTCTTCCTGTCAGCCGCCATCTGCCACAGGACGTTTTCCATCACCTCGTGGATGGCCTTCTCCTCGTCCGTGTGCACCGTCTGGTCAAGCACATGCACGGGACACGCCCGGTTCTGCCGGAGGTCCTCCTCCAGCTAACGTGAGGAAAGGCTTTACTTTTAGCATAGTATTATTCCTAGCATTTTGAAAAAGTGGTCGCACTGGACTTGAACTTTTGGGTAGCTACTCCAGTTCAGATGCGTGGCTTAAATGTTTTCCACCATTAATCCCCTGTTTTAATGGCTTAAATGGCTTAATGTAATTTTAATGCATTTGCTTTTACTGGTTACAGCCACGGTTCCTGCATTCAATACAGAAATAAAGGGTTTAAATGCTAGTTTGAAGGAGTGAATATTGTAGAGTTAAAATGGTGGAGTATAGCATTGACACTGCAAGGGATGGGAGTGTCCCACTTGGGTCGCCCTATGATAAGAATGTATCGAATTTCAGAAAGATATGTACAAAAGACTGTTCAATGGAGTAAGAATTAAGAACATCCATGTGTCTTGAAGTTTACAGATTTTTAAATGACTAATTCTTATTAATATTATGAATTATTAATGTCCAACCTCCATTAGCCATGGTAGCTGGTGAATAGTTAATATGACTTGCCCGTCTCTCCAACAACTCTACCTGTTTCTTTAGAAGATGAACATCCTGTTTGCATTCATCTTCTTCCCAGTGGGTTGACAGATAATCTTCAAGTTGATCTCTGATGTATGGAAATAAGATATCCTGCCAAGTACAAACATGCAGTTGTTTGATTTGTTCGATTTTGTGGAAGCATTTTATCTTATCTCAGAAACCATATAAAAACGACGACCTCCAGAGCATGAATGCACTGGCCAGCTTGTAACGGCTTCGCCCACTTCTGCACAGTGGCAAGTCTTAAGATGCATAATACATTTATCCAACATAAATTTTTTAAAAACATTTAGCGTTTGTTAATTTCCATTATATAATGCTTTCTCAAGCTTGTGGAAGTGCTTCAATATTACCCCATAGACAGGTGCCTCTAAATTCAGACTTTGAATTTGTTTGCAGATGATAGCTCTCGGCCTGACAGTCATTGTTCCATTGGCCTTTTATTAACCAGTATGTGTACTGTGCAGAACAATGCGCCTCTTCTTTGCAGATCGACCCTTTCGGTATGGAAACTGCCATTGGCATGCCCGTGCTTTAACCGTACACTAATGTCTCCCTATGTATACATATAGTATTATTATTAAGGACAGTACTAGCAAGAGCTTAACGTCATGCAAAAGCAGCGTGCATGCATGGTGGCACTCTGCAAAAACGTGGGATACAATGGAAACTACAGGTCCCCCACTGTGGGTTAACAAGGCCCCCCGGGCAATGTGATTGTCACAAAAATAGAAACTTACCTTAACAAAGGTTATCGGTGTTGTTGTCCCCTCAATATCCAGCAACAGTGCTGTGGTATTTGCTGGAATCGCCACAGTGGCCATGTTTTTTGAAAGAATCTGCAGCTAGTTAGCTTAGCTGACGCTAGCCTGGGCGTCAAAACGTTAGCCTGTAATGACAAGACGAGGGTGAAAGCGCGTACCAACAGAACCGTGCTCACAGCGAGGCCCGTCCTGCGGTGTTCCTAATGGTATTAAGGCCTACGATAAGTGTCGGTCTATCTATGGATATAGCATTGCAGCTAGTCGGCACAGGCTGGGACCTGACTGCAGACACCACACAGAGAATGGGTGCGTCTGTGACGGGGAGCTATAGGCGGACTTCAACTGTGCAAGGGGGGTGTCAACTGTCATCTGAATAAGTGTTTCACCCTCAGCTCACCTCAGTGAAACACTCCGGGTCGCTGCAGGCGTTAAGGGTATTGTGTAATTTAGAGTCACGCCTCAGAAAGTATTTTATGCAGTCCTTGTGTTGTACAACAGTGTCGGTCAAATTTGCCAGAGATTCATTTATTTTATTAGTTGATATATATACCTATCTGGACGAATAACTTTGTTTGAAATCATCCCAATCCCATCTAAATAAAATTTAGAAGGGAGGCATCTAGGACATATTTTGCAAAATAATGTGGAGCATAATAATTTGTAATATATAATAATAATAATACTAATTGATAAATACTTATTAATTATACTTATTATATGACTATAAGCAAAACACATAAGTGACAATTGCTGATAGTCGGTTTTTAAAGAAAGAAAATCTAATTTTTAAGCGAATGTTTGAAAATACATAGGATTGTACCCCTGAACCACCAGGGGGCGGTGACGGACCTGAAAGTTTAGAATCATCAACTGACGGCAGCTGAGGAAGAGGAGAGAAGAGGAAAACCTTACGGATAATATGGTAGTTGAGTTCCAGTTTCCTAATTATATGAAATATCAGCTTCTAAATAAGAAAATCTATTTTTACCAGCTCCGTCTTTTAAACGTACAAAACCATTAACCGACAACCGCAGCATATTGTCAGGTCCCTAATTTTGCTAACTTGAGCCACAAGGAGCGACAGTCTTTAGTCGTTATCCTAAATAACAGAGGCGGTTCTTCATCACCGAGGACAACCACAGCCTGTCATGTCGGAGGACCTTGAATTCGGAGATGACCCGACCATGATGACCATGGAGGAAGATGGAGAGGCGAGCAACGACGAAGCAATGTCTGCCACGGCTGACAGTGGCCTAGCAGGGGCCGAGTCCGAGGGATCAAAAATTGATGCCAGCAAAAACGAAGAGGACCAAGGGTAAGGAAACTAGACGTCATGTTAGACATGTTAACCTGAGAGCCATATCTTATCTTAACGTTCAACTATATGTTGACTCATTCATGTAAGACATGTTAGTACCGGCTTAGAGCAATGTCATATCTAAACAATGTCCACTGAAATGTGAGTGTGTGCCGGTATTATGAACGAAGGATGGTGTAACAGTCTGCACTGACACAATGTTGAAATATGCGAAAACTAAGGGGCAATTTAAGGAAGGTGGTTGATTGTTTAAATGTCTTATTTGAATGAAAACAGTAAATTGTAATCCTTCCAACGGTTTTTTAATGCCACCTGTGGTGACAACAAAAACGCGCTACCATGACGATGTCAATCATCACACATGTCAAGCATCAATTGTTATTACCTGAACATTTTTCATGAGTAGACTTGCACATGTCTTATAATACGTATATGCCTATTCAACATGCAATGTCAATCATATAGATTTTGGTGTCCTCCCAGCTCGGCATAATGGAATAAGGAAATGTAGGGAGGAAATTTAACTGTATATATCCATTAATAATATTATTCCCTTTACCCTGTGTCTATTTTCCTCAACTACATTTATATTCCCTATTACAGTTCAAACTTTTTGGACAATTCCCAAGCTTAGTTTTCCATGGAATGTTCTTAGTTTCTTCTCCCTTTGCAAGCACAGTGGTTCATAATGAAAAGCCTCCAATTCAAACCAACATCCAACACCGCCATCATCCCTCCCTCTCCACCAGTTCATCCTCATGCATCGATTCTTATCTCCACAGGAAGATGTTTGTGGGGGGGCTGAGCTGGGACACCACCAAGAAAGACCTGAAGGATTACTTCTCCAAGTTCGGAGAGGTGGTGGACTGCACTCTGAAGCTGGACCCTATGACCGGCCGCTCCAGGGGCTTCGGCTTCGTGCTGTTCAAGGAGGCGGACAGTGTTGACAAGGTGAATGGGGGGCTTCACTCCTGCGTCATGCATATCTTTTTACATTGACCCTTCACATTTAGTCCTTTGGACGAGGCTTTTATCCCAAAGCGACTTCCCGGTGAGGCTCAGAACGAACATAGCATGGATGCAGTCACTTGTACTACTACTCTTGGTGGTGCATGTTGAAAAGAACAACAACTGAACGGAATGCAGAGTATTTGTAGCAATCAGAAACAATAAGGTCATTTTTTTTTATTAGTTGTAGGTAGGGTTGGGTAAAAATATCGATTCGACAACGCATTGCAATTTATTTGTTCGCGATTCAGATTTTTTTTAAATCAATTATTTCCATTAAAAAAAAAAGAAGCATACTCAGTCATTGTAATCTAGATGCAAGTTTGTGTAAATGTACATGCCCTTTCACATTTGTCCATGTTATGATTATTACTTTTATGCTGCAATTTTAGCTCAGGAACAATACTATACAATGGTGTATTCCCTTTTTGCTAGTTCAAGCACAACAAAATGGTTAATTCATTTTGAAATGGTTCACTCTAAATAATATTTAGGTTTTGTCATCTGCACGTATTATTTAATCGATATCAAAGTAATTGGATCAATATCAAATCGAATCGATATCGAATCGAATCAAGACCTAAAGAATCGAATTTAATTGAATTGTGAGGTACCTGGCAATACCCAGCCCTAGTTATAGGACATATTACGAGTTTGGGGACATTCCAACTGTTCTAATATTCAGTCATATTTACGACTATGTATCCAATGCATCCAATGCATGTCATTACCTGTCATTGAAGAGCAGGTAGGGGTCTTCTTGCTCAAGGGATCGCACCCAGGTCCTATCCTGCCTAGGGATAGCCTGTGTTAACAAGTGCTCTATCCATTTGTTGTTACATATGTGCATGTGAGTTTTTTTACACAAATGGACCGATTTCGAGTGTGTGATTGTGTGTTGACTAAATAACCGGTGCGTCTTGTTGTTCAGGTGGTCACACAGAAGGATCATAAGCTTAACGGGAAGGTGATCGACCCCAAGAAGGCCAAAGCCATGAAGAGCAAGGAGCCGATCAGGAAAGTCTTTGTGGGCGGTCTCTCTCCCGACACCCCAGAGGAGAAACTCAGGGAGTACTTTGGTGCTTTTGGAGAGGTAGGCCTAGATATACACAGGGATATCTTTAATATACATCATGTTTTATCATGGCTTTATCCCATTAGCAGGCTAATCATGAGTTCTCTAATGTGTCTTTTGATGGTGGTGAATTTTCCCAGAATGCACTGCAGGATAAAAAGTTGTATAATGCCGGGAAAGGAATGCAGTATTAAAGGGCCTCCTCGGCTACCACATGGTGTTAGGTTGATTAGCCATTTAAAGCCACTTCAAAGGTGTTAGGCCTTATTTGAAAACGTATTTGTTCTCATCAATCCCATCGTTAAGGAAGACCACCTGCCTCTGAAGGGTTGCTGTGGTTGTAACATCTAAACAGGTGGAGGCCGTAGAGCTGCCGATGGAGAACAAGACCAACAAGCGGAGAGGTTTCTGCTTCATCACGTTCAAAGAGGAGGAGACGGTGAAGCAGATCATGGAGAAGAAGTACCACAACATCGGCCTCAGCAAGGTGCACCAGCTCTCCTTACGCTCCTCCTTAAGGCAGTCAGTGTGTTTACATGGGACAGCTAGATCGGATTAAGCCTTATACCGATTTTCCTGCTCGAACGGACAGTGTAAATTATCCGAACGTACATGGCCTTTAAGTGATCGGATAATGGCCGGAGCATGGCTGAATCCGCTACCCTAGGTGGCGCTGTAGCCCTTTCAACAAGTGGTTATAGAGCCACTTCCTGTTGACCTCTACGTCCCAGCAACAACGAACTCAGGCAGCATTCGAGAATGATGTTTTCAGCAGACAGCTGTCAGTTCACTTCGGGTCCATGTCATTTCTCCGACGATCCATTGTTCCGACCTCTCAAGTCAAGCCGTATACACGTCAGAAGAAAAAAACTTTTATTTTGACAGATGTGCCCGAAGTTACTGCTTTACAACCTCGTTGATGACCAACGTTTAGAAAAACATGTACTTTTATTTCAGCCTTGGGTGAAATCGAAGCGTAGTGTGTACTGGATGCATGTTGATGATGATACACTTCTTATAGGGGATAACGGCATGAAACCGGCTTCCATCTTCTGCGTCACCTTTTTAAATAAATCGTAGTTTCTCGTTTCCCGACGGCGACAACCATAAACATATTAAAAAAAAATATATATATATATATTTATAAAGAAATACGAATTGTTGATACGTCTATGGCGACAACAACATGACTACCGTCTCCTTCTACTTCCGGCTCACATCCCCCGGCCGCAAGATCTCGAGCATGCACAGAACGCGAAATCCCATACGAGATACGATGCGGGTTTACATGCAGGCAGAGATCGGACAATGATCGAGTTATCTAGGTGTTCTTATCCGATCTCGCTTGTCCGTTCATGTACCGATTTTGGTCCGAAGTAGAACGGGTAAAGGTGTTTACATACATTTTAAAACTCTGGTTGAGGCCTTTTTTGAGTGTCATGGACCTTTGTGCCTTTCTAATGGGTTTAAGTGAAGACCGACACGACAGAAGGTTGAAGAGAGGGAAATGACATGTAGTATAGGATTTGCAAATTAGGAAACCAACTTGGGTCGCACTACAAGGAAGGTTGTACATGGTTTGTGCACCTTGCAGCGGGTTGTTAAGGGCTGTGGATGCTCTTTGGTTATCTTTCGTCCTCTTAAAACCCATATGTTCACTTTTTAAATGCGTTGTCGGAAAGCTTTTACTCTCCCTCCCTCACTTTTATTGTAAATGATATCCATGCTGCTTGATCTTTTTTTTGCTGTACTGTTTTTCCGTATTTTGATATGTACTATAAAGAAAGGTATTGTTTTTAGGGATTATTATCTGAACAAGGGGTTGGGGACACAGCCTTAAAATAATACTGAAGGGTAATTTGCGTAAACGATATTCATGATGATATTAATACTGCACAATAATTTATTGGAAGTTGCAGTAGCCTTTATTAGTGCAAATAGGGACAACATAAATCAAAAAAATAAACATAAAGTAGTTCTAATGGTGTCATTAGAACTTTAATGACATTAGAACTGTCATTAAAAATAACTCCATCGTCAGAGGCTGACGGCCTGCTCTTGCCTTCAGGCTGCTTGTTTCATTCGGGGGACCAGAACGCTGAGGGCTATTTGCATGCTTGAGTAATATGCATTGCAAATGCATCAACACGTGATCACGCCGCTAAAACTTTAATATCATGATGAGCCACTTTTATCTTATGTACAAAGTTATGCCTGTATTATTGTGAAGGAAATGATATGAGACAGAAAAAAACAGCATTCATCAACGTTGGGTACTTTCTATTTGAATGATGGGTTGTAACCTGGGTGGTGTTCTTGTTCACTTGTTCAGTGTGAGATCAAGGTGGCAATGTCGAAGGAACAGTACCAGCAGCAGCAGCACTGGGGGGGCCGAGGGGGCTACGGCTCCCGACCTCGGGGAAGAGGGGGTCAGTAAATATACCGCCTACTGTAAACCATGACTAAAACCAGATTCATCGCTTCAAATTACGTTTTTCACTAATTTCTGGTTGTTTTTCCTCTCTATAACAATTGCCTTCATATGTTAGACCAGTGATCAAGCAACAGTTTTTCCTTAAGGATTAGTGTATTCAAAGCTGTTATTTCCACTTACTATAGTAACGGTCAAATGATTATGTGCCTCAGGCTTCAGGCATCGATTCCTCTTCTAGCAGTGCCTCTCGTTACAGGACCCAGTCAACACTGGGACCAGGACTACGACAACTATGGCAACCAAGGGTACGGAAACTACGGTAACTACGGCTACAACAATCAGGGCTACGGCGGCTACGGCGGAGGATACGACTACTCCGGCTACAACAACTACTACGGCGGATACGGTGACTACGACAGTAAGTCGTGCTTCTGGAACCGAGAGAGAGACGGAAAAATCTGGTAATTTTTTTTGTGCCAACGTAAATGTTGTCAACGTCTTTTACCAAATGTCCGTTCAGATCCGGAGGGCGGATACGGCAAGTCGCCGCGACGAGGCGGCCACCAGAACAGCTACAAACCGTATTAACGCCACGGAACGGCCACACCTGTTCCAAGAAGGTACGTGCCATCCCCACGGCCGTACCGCCAACCCCTCCCAGTCATAGTCGTGTCTGTTCGACGTACACACGTCATGTTTATATTTGTCGTACGGTAAAACATTAACGTGTAATCTTTGCCGTTTTGATTAATTTATTTTTTGCCTGTGTTTTTTCTTCTCCGCACCCTCATGTGCTTGACAACTAGTTTTTAACATAGCCGGCCTTCTGCTGCTGTCGTTGTGCATCTTTGTGTTGTCTTTCTTTTAACTGTAGAGTTAACAGGTAACGTACTGCTACTACTACTACTACTACAGTAAAATGGATGCCAAAAGCCCAAAAAAAGTTAAGGATGGAAAAAGAATGACAGAAAGAGCTCCCAGAAGTGTGTTTTGTCTCCTAACTCTCACATACCTTGTTTGTACCTGCCAGCGGACATTCCTTGCAGGCGAACCAGCTCCACCCCCAGATACTCTGTGCCCGCTCAGTGCGGACGGGGTACGAGAGGCATAGGCTCTCGAATGCCGCCATTTGGTATGGTCCTCCTACACCCTGTATCCGCATTTCTAAACTGAAATCACAAATAATGATTTTTGTTTTTCTTTTAATTCTGGGGGGAGGGGAGAAACCCCCCCGCCAGTTTGACGTCGTCATTTCTTTTCAGTTTGAGCTGTTGTATTTTATTTATTTTATTGTATGTAAATGTAAAAAAAAAAAAGAATTAAGTAATCGTATGTAATTGTTAATTTTTTTGCAGGCCTTGTACTGCCAATCCCTTCCCCCAGATGTAATGGTTAACTATATAACTGATTTGCTTTTCTAGACGTACAGCATTCTTTGGACTTTCCAGTTGCTTTTTCTTAATTCAAAACGATGTATTCCTAATGGTATTTTTTTTTAAATGTTTGCTTTCTCTATTTAGCGCCACTTGTAGCAGTAATAGCCTGTAGTCCATGAGCTAAAACCTGGTCGGTACATGGACGTGTACACGAAGCCTTGGTTCATGTAATTGTACCTGTATTTGTCATTTTGCTTTGTGTTACTGACAGGAAAGAGGAAAAGACTCGCTCTCTTTTAAACCTTGTTAATGTCCCTCTCTAACAAATTCTCTTTTTTTTAATATATGTAAAACACAGACGAATCTAGAAAGTACCGCTACATCTGCAGAAATTTGCATGTAATGTTTTTTATAAATGTGTATCTTTTTTAGTAAATAAGTACTTCAATTGAGTACTCTGGCCTCCTTTGACATCTACCATTTTGTACGCTGGGATTTCTAGCTTATGGACTAACTATGGTGGTTTAAAATCTTAAAACGTGTTCTAAGAGTGGTCCTCAGTTTCTCCTCTATGATTATTGACCTTGATAAATACAGGGGGTTCCTATGGTTTGTGGCTGAGGCCCTGCTTGTCTGACGTTCATCCCCGGCCTGAAGGCATCTCTGTTTGTTTTTATTTTTCCAGGCTTCAAGATGGCGGTAGAAGAAGAATCTGCGCGGGGGGGCAACGGATGGCGTGTGGTGTTGAGGAGGCACAAGAATCCAGTCAGAGGTTTTCAGTCCATTGTTTTTAATTCAGAGGTGGTCCTCCAATCACATCATTTTATCACTATCCTTATTTTATTCTATTCGTCAAAGATTTGACTTTTTTGCTGGGTTTTTGTGCGCAAAAAACAGGATTACTAAGAAAGACACCACTTTCCTTTTAAAGTGATCAACTTTTTGCATCAACCAGTTCTTAATGGCAGTATGTACTGGATAAGCTAAGCCAATAAGATATTATTGATTTTTGTGCTGGGAAACATTCAATCAGTTACCTGCCATCGTAATCCTCATTGTAGTTATAATAATATATACATTGTTACAGATTTAAGCAGTATTTGTTTACTTATATACAGTGGAATGGACACAAACATAACACGTGGAATAATAAAAAATAAATCAACATTCTGGGGTTGTGTCCTTTTGGATCACTATGTTGCACCAAAGATCGAGTATTGGAGTGTGAAGTTAGTTCATGGAGTACAGTAATGCCCACTTTTATACATAGCTCTGAGGTCAGACAGCAGTTCAACCTTTCATCTTTGATATGCTTACGTTAAAAAAGATCACAGTCCTTACAGTTTCAAATACTTGTCCATCACAAGTTGTACAAATATCTTCGTTATTGGTGTGATGAGTCTTGATGTTCTTTCAGAACTATGCTTTAACTAATTAAGCCTTTGGTGAATTAGTTTCTTTGAAAAAAATCAAAAGAAGCTGCTGCTATATAGTTTTGGTGGCAAAGAGAATGATGAGGATTAAAATGATTAGCACGATCACTCCGATTATAATCATCATCTTTATGTTTTTCCACCAGTACTTTCTGGCAACGCGAGTGGACGTCCTCTGAAAAGTGTCCGCCTGCAAACGAAAACAAATATAACGTCATAATTGTCAGTGAAAGACTCTTTATTAATTGAATTCCTCGTGAGTTCTATTGGTCAAAACCCTGTGACTTTAAAGTACACAGCCTTCGTCAATACTCCAATACTCACAGTTGCTTGCAGGTCCTCGGTTTTATCCATCAAGTCATCTAATCTGTCCCCCCTCTCCAACACTTTGTCGATGTTGTCTTTCAGGATAACTTTGACCTCGTTCACCTGACCCTGCACCTGTTCCATCTTAGAGGAGGAGACAGCGGCTGGGGCCTGAGGCTCGTAATTAGCCTGAAATAATGCAGAGGTAAAACCAAAGGAGAGAATAGAGTTCAAGCCCTTGGTATTGAACAACCTCTGCACCCTCACACTGCTTGGGTATGCACTTTTTTGTCATTTTTTCCTTCACGTGTTTTTTTTTTGTTTAAGATATTTTTATTAACAATATGCCAAAATGGACATGAAGAAATTTAACTTTTTCTTTTTTTTGGTTTCCAACATTTGACAATCGTATATAAAACATTTCCTTCACGTATTTTTTAAGGCTGATGAGCCATTAAAGGCAGCTTTAACGTTTTCCCTACACAGTGACAAGTGGGACTGTGCAACCAGATTAAGTGGGTGAATATCTCTGACGTCACTGATAGGTAACGGCACTCATCATCCCAGCTGGTGGTAAAATAGGAGCCCTTTAAGAGTTAATGTTATGATAGGATGTGTCCATTGACGTGCTCCGAATTGATTGGCTGATTTTATCATTCAAGTGATGCAATTTAGTCAATCCAATGACGTGATTCAGAAAAATGGCAGTTTAAACTTGATGTTTTTTATTGAGCAGCTAGCTCGGTTTTTCTTGCTCTGTTTTTTCTTGTGTTGTTTTGTAAACCACTTTCGTTATTTTCATCTGCTAAGCACTTTTTTAGCTTTGTGCTAACTTGCTATAGAACAGGGGTGACCAACACATTGCCCACGGGCACCATATGAGGCGCCCGCAGGCCTGTTCTAAAATAGCACAACTCATTCTTGAACAACTCTTTCCCACCTTTTTTAAGTCATTTTTGATAATTATTGTGAGAAATCATTAACTTGATCAGTGTCTTCACATAGATGAGTATCATCGGTTCAGAAAGGTTGGTGACCCCTGATATAGAACAAAACATATTCATAGCTAAACAGATACCCAACAAGCCTTTTTCAACCACCAGATATTGGCAGATTTAGTTTTTTGTGTATCATTTAGACAAGACATATAAGATAAGCCCACATACCTGCCTGTAAATGTATTTCATACAGGCTTACATACAAAGCAACAAAATAGTTCACTCATAAAAGAACATGAGGCATAAAGATAAGAACAGCAATTTGCTTATCATTTGCTTGAGGAAACATGCAGCGACAGGGCAAACAACATTTAAACTTCTATCGCGTTAAAGGAATTACAAAGTATGAACTTCCAAACACTTACCATGGTTAGAGATCCTAAAGAGTCAGAGGGGACCTCCTTCGAACCAAAATAAATCCTCAGAAAGTCGTTTGTCTTGCTCTTGTAAGCATAGTAAACAAATGATTAGGTCTGTGTTCCTGGTGGCTCTGAGTCACATTGTGAGTTCACAGTGTCCACAATTCACCAGGCCCTACCTCTCCTGTTGTTACACATTGATAAACTCATTTTCCATTGGCTCCCGACACTCCAGCCATAATCAGCGCAAAGAACTATAAAACGAGAACAGACACCAGTGACTTCTTCTTTTTACCGGCATGCTGGACCAAAAGGTACTTTCAATAAGGAAACGAAACAAACCTCAATATACCGGATGGCTGTGCCAGTGAAAGCACACCTTACGGATGATAATGTCTGTTGACTGTTTTCTTATAAGTGTCTATTCTATGTACCTCTATTCTATTTCCCCGAAAAGTGGTTCAAACTGATATGGCCGGGCAAAGGCCATTTATTTTCGAGCTGTTTTCTAAGGGAGCTGTCTGAGAGGCAATATAAGAGGGAGTCACCTGCTTTGCTGCAACCTCATTTATTTCTATGTCCTGTATTTGAATACTGTGTGTGTGTGTGTGTGTGTGTGTGTGTGTGTGTGTGTGTGTGTGTGTGTGTGTGTGTGTGTCTGTGTACATGCACGTTTATGTGCAAGGGCTATAACCAGGAAACAGGATTGTGTATTTAACAGAAATGTGTACGGAATGAGTTTATTCAGACATACCTTCCAAAATAAGAGAAACAACTAGTACTGGCTAAAGTATTGGCCGTCTGAAGGTTTAGTCAGAGTCATTTCCAGTACATACAAGCCTTAAAACTGTAAGGATATTGTTAACAACTGTGGGACAGAGCTACTTTATACAGTATGGGTTTGTCTTTGCTAGGAGACATATAAATTGTAATTGATAGTGTGTGTGTGTGTGTGTGTGTGTGTGTGTGTGTGTGTGTGTGTGTGTGTGTGTGTGTGTGTGTGTGCGCGTGTGTAAGCATGTGTGTGTGTGTTTGTGTGCGTGCGTGTGTGTGCTTGTGTATATATATATATATATATATGTGTGTGTGTGTGTGTGTATGTTTTGCATATGACTCACTCACAGAACAAAGGAAATGCACAATGCCAGTGTCACTTTATAGTAGAGCCCCGCCTGGTGGTAGAACTACTATCTTAAACATTACAACAGGCTCGGCCCCTGATGATGGAGGGATAAGGAGGGAGACCCAGAGCTGAAGTGTTGGTCGTTGGTGTTGGTCGTCGGGGCTCTACCTTGATACCCACACTTTGTACTCTGGAGAAGCAACACAATGTTGACTTTGGCACTGGGGCTGATTACAAATCATTCATATGTAAAAATAGTTTCAATAAAGTCGGTATCTGTGTTTATATTAGATAAAGCGGAACATATGTTGCCAAGCCAAGGATAATTTACGTTATCTCAGCTGAAAATCCCCAAGGACAAAACCTAAAATGGTTATTGAGCTGTGGTTCAAAAGAATATAATGTAAACACAAATTACAAATTAGTTATTTGTAATTTGTTGCAATACTTTGAAGTTCCATGTCCCCTTAACATCAATATAACATTAGTATATTTTGTTAATCATAAAATTAAATTATTAATTATTAATTAAAATAAAGTTCAGGTATTAAATACACATGCCATTCACATTAACGTTTTTTTATTTCAATCAAGCTGTTTGAAATAAACATCTGCACATCTGAATCCGTTGGATAAGGACATGCTGGTATGGTTTATATGTTCTTATTTCCAAAATATTGTTTGGTCAGTGCAATGAAATAAGGTCGTTGTATAGCATGATAATTATTGTTACTCTGTTAAACACGTGTGTGTCTGTGAGTTAGGTTTAGGATGTTAATTTAGAATGCATTATTATGTAGTATTTATATTAAATATTTATCATAAAATACGTGGTTCATTTTACTGAATGATAACGTGATTATGAGATCAAATGAAACACTAATAACCTATCTATCTATTTTAAAGACGGTTCTAAGGACTATTCAATTCGTGCATCAGAGTTCTTCTTGTTGTCTACAGATAAGGTGATCAATTCTCAGGGGCGTTTCTGGGTTTCATAAACATCCAGGGCTTAGCCCAGAGGGAAAATGATAATGCGTGCGTAGGGTGCAGCACATTTTTCCATAATGCTTTACCTAAATAAACAAAATAAGTAGTTTATTATAGCTTTAAATAGCTACCTGACTGCTGTGCTGCTTATCCCCAAAAAGTTCCATTCAAGTTATTGCAGAGTTAAATTAATACAAGTGAGTTTTATGCTCACTTGTATTCATTTTACTCTGAAATAACTTGAATGGAACTTTATATATATGGATCTGACTGGGGATAAGATAGGTTAATACACTTGAGGTGGTAAACAGTATGGTTATGTTTTTAAACTGTTTATTCTCTTGCCAGAAGGACTATCTAGAAGGACTAGGCTATTTTGAGATGTCACTGGAAGCCCCATGTTTCTTTCAAAATAACCGAACTACCATTAGTGACTAGAATCATTTCATCACTTCTAGACTGAATTGAATTAATGCATTCCATTGTTACCAAATATTGAAATATATATATATTATTATTTATTATTTTTTTCCCAAGAATTATATTCGGGGCTAATTAAATAATATCCGGGGCTTAAGTCCCGAATAAAACAGCCTAGTGGCGTCTTTCTCAAGATCCTGAATCCACAGGCGCCTGTGGTAGCCTACGTTTTAATCACACCATTATCACTATCATTATTGTTATTAACCTTTTCACTATCCTTACTTCTTCCCTAAAATAATTATATTCCTTTGTGCCAACGTTGCATGTTAATCTATGTCGACGTCATCTATTTCTACCATCCTCATCTATCTTTGGAATCGTTTTGTTTTCGCTTTTTTGTGTGTTCATGAAATTGTTCACCAAACTTCTACCACACACATTGTTGTCTCATCTAACCATTCATTAAAGTCACATCTGACTTTTCCCCCGATGAAAACACCAACCCAGACCAATGTGTCCCAACCGAGTGTTTGACCGAGGCAGACGTGATCAAAGGGCTCCACGTGGACATTTGGAACAAATGGGCACCAGGGGGCGCCGTGTAGCGAGGGCCTATACTGTGGCAAGAGAGGACTTATAGCTAGGGGACTTTGTATAATGAGGGGCTTGTGAAGCCCTCTGAGACTTTTACTTTTAACAAGGGGCTATGCATATTACATTTAACCTTGACTGTATAGCGTGTTCAGGGTTCGTTGTCAGGCCTTGATGTCATGAGTCACGTGATCTACCATCTTTAACATTTTCCATTATGTTCTCCTCATTCACAACAAGCAATTCTCAGGTCAATTATCTTTACTTTAAGGTTTTTTGCCAAATATTTGCAGACTAATCTTCGTATCCGATGTCAGTTGAGTTCATTTAATTGGATTCATAACCAGACCTTTGTCGGTGTCCTTGTCCAATGGGCCGCCCCGGGTCCAAGGCTCTGATGTTAGGCTACGCTGCAGGTGAGACCCAGGAGTGTATTCCCCTGCCATCCTGCTGACACACAAACCTAACCGCAGGATGAAGGAGCTGTGTTGTGGAGACGACCCGACTCCGGGACAAGGGTGGGCTACATGCCTCGAACATATAGGATAAACCTCTAGGATGTAGCTTCGACCTTACCGCCGACTTACCAGTGTGTAGAAATCTATCAATTTGTGACATCACAAGTAGAGAGAATATCCACTCAGATCTATGACAGACAGATCAACTCTGGCAATACAGTCCACCAATCAACTCCATCCAGTCGGTCGGACCCTTGGACATTGTGATGTCGTAAATCAATACTATTTTGAAATAGCTTGTCATGGCTCATCTCAGCATGACCTGCTGGTAATATAGGGGCTTTTTAAAGAGTAATGCTGAAACATCGAATACCGAAAAAGACTCAAGACTCACCTGTTCAGAGTCCACCTCGACTCTGCATAGCCACCCTCCCCCTTCTGGCCACCATTGTACATTGTAATGTATTGTATTGTATTATAGTACTTAACTGTGTAGCAACTGCAGTAGCTGCTATCATTGCTGTAACACAGGGAATTGGTTAGCATAGCGATTGTTGTACTTGCACTTGGTTTTATGAACATCCTTACAGTACCGACAGCGATATATTGTTGCACTTCTTATGACAAATGTACTTATTGTAAGTTGCTTTGGATAAAAGCTTCTGCTAAATGCTCTAAATGTAAATGTCATCGCTGTCCCCAGCTCTTTTGTGGCATAATTGATTCATTTATTGTGTTGCACATTACTTGTACTACTACTACTACTAAAACTATACTAACAATTGCTAATGTACCTACAATTCAGTTTTGAAAACCTGTACACATATTTGTTAATATGGTAAATAGATTGACTGTGGAAAGTATCTAAAAAAAAGTAGCGTTTGCCCAATGCGTCTATGGCCCTAGATCCATACAGCATCAAGCTGCCTGAAACCCAGAGACTAAACTAGCTGAAGAGCTGCCTCTACCTCCTAATGACTCCCACTCCTGAAGCCAATACAACCACACAACCCATAGAGGGCATCAAAGTTCCCTTTCCTCCCCCCACCTCGAAGGCCCCACTGGAGCACATGGATAACCTCGGTGCTATGGGGCCCCCTATGGTCCACGTGGGGGTCCTCTCTGTCCAGCCTGGAGCCGACATCAGCCTGGAGGAGGTCCGACGCAGCCTGATGGAGAAGGGGGTGAGGTCATCCCAGCCAGGTACCTGGACAGCCCCACGGTCTACCACCTCCTGCCCTGTTTGAGGGCCCCAGGTCAGAGAGAGGGTACTTGGGGGGTCTTATAACTGTCTTAAGTGTGGTAAGGGTGTGTGTCAGAACGAGCCTTGGCCTGAGCCCTCTTTCCCGTGTGTGTGTGTGTGTGTGCGTGTGCGTGCGTGTTTGTGTTCGCACCATTACATCTGAATCTGAATCTGCCTTGTTGCTTGACTACAGATAAGCTAAGACGAGCTCTGTCTTCTTTATAAAACAAATAACAGATACATTGTAAGAATGTTGTAATTGTATTATTATATTTTTCTCATTGATATTTAATAATCATATGAATATCTAATTATTTACTGATTACTCCAATCGTTGTACCTTCTAGTATTGTTTCTTCTTCTCATCTGTGCCCGATATAAGGTGCTATTACTGTCCCGAGCACTAGATGGCGAGGGCAATACAAATGAATGATTAAAAAACAAAGATTCTGTTGAAAGAAGCATTATATATTCGTTTTATTCTATCACTTCATTATATCAGTCTTTTTTAAGCGGCAATATTTTATGTAGGCCCTGATCATCATTATTACCAACATAAAGCATATTAAACTAATTTACATATTCACATTTATCACATGAATCAGATATTAGCCTATTTATTCATTACAAACAAGCCTACTTTATGATATATTGAAGTTTTGCAATGAGAATATTTACCTAGCCATTGACCTTATACTAGCATGCTGGTAAATCTTTCTACACAAAATATGTTTTGAATATATTGATGGAAAATCGCAAAGGAAAGAGAATACCAACACTCCGGTGACGTTTTCATTGTACACTAAGAAGAAACACTACTTTCAGGTTATTTTAAAACCATTTCTTGTTAAAGCTGTTAAGCGTATGCAAAGTATCTGACATAAGATTAACAGTTCGCAGGTTCAATTCAGAGCTTCCTGAGCTGCTCTGATGTCTCAAAGGGATTTCTTCATCTCCACTCCAGTCAGCTTATTTGTCAGATGGTTTGATGGGACTACAGAGATACCGACCATCTTGTGAAACGGACCAGAGTTTGTGTTGATGTCATTATTTCCCCGGCTGTGACGCGTTACCTTGTAGAAGCCAGGAGTAGGCATCCTTCAAGCAAGTTTATTTGTTCTCAAATGTAAATTGGGTTTCTAAATTAATAATACATAGGTGCTTATAAAATAATAACTATCTAATGCCGTCTCTGACCTTTTTCTTCAATTAGTTTGTTATGACTTCGCCACCCGAACACTTTGGCTTTAATTATTCAAATGCATTTTTTGGTGCCAAAAAATAATAATCCATCGACCAATGAGATTCGGACGAAATGCAGAGAATATCAAATATTTAGCTAACTGCACTGCCCCTTAATGGAAAAAAATCCCATTTGAAATGAACATTTTAAAGTCAGAATCATGCATCAAGGAACGTAATAGCGATGTCAATAATTCACACCTGCATTTCACACTTTATATTCATAACTATAACCACAATCATGGAATTTGGAGGCATGACTGTCTCTCAATCTTCGGAGTTCTCTCGGAAGTTACACCAGTGTAGATCTTCAAGTATGTTATTATTATTATTATTATTATTATTTCTCATATTATTAGGGTAATTGTATCCTAAATGTGCAGTGTCGAACTGACCGATTTGACAACAGCGTGTAAAACATCCTGAGGATTCCGAGCTAAACGTGCCCAGTAAACAGAGGTGATCGGTCTGTTGAGACCCCATGCAGGCTCCAAGCAGCTCCTTCTGCCAGCACTACGTTGAATGAGCTCCTTTGAAAATATTTGGGGGCCCATGAGCGGTTGCGTTACTCCAACATGATATCGGTCGTTTGTTCATGAGGTACCTTTTAATGTTCAGGCCAGGAAATTAATTCGGGAATGTTAAGGAAATAAAGTGACATTAAACGGCACCTTTATTTATTTATTTATTTATTTATTTATTTATTTATTTATTTATTTATTTATTTATTTTCTTATAATTGATCACTTGATTCTGAGTAAGCCTCATTCATGTCAAGATAGCGAGATCTCTGTTTATCTAAATTGGAGATTTACATACATATTTATCGTAATTGTTTAAGCTAAATAATTAGGATACCCCTCCCCCTCCACTTCTGAAATCTACTATCATTTATTTCCTTTATGTATTATCCGACACCTTACTTCACAGTGCCAGACTTCAGTTTCTTATTTACATTGTCTTCTCTATGCTTCTATTGTCTCCATTGTGTATCTCTGCCTCTCCTTCCTTCCCCCTCTCATTCCCTCCCTCCCGTTCTCTCCCCTCCCCCTCCCACTGAGTAGAATTTGGTGATTAATCTGAGGATTAACTACTTTTATGCTAATTAAGGTGTATTATGCAGCAGTTAGGGTATTAAAGTTCACCAATAAATGACACGCATACTGATGAGAATGCAAATGAGCCCGCCACGCAAGGATGCTCGCCTTTCTGTGTGTGTGTGTGTGTGTGTGTGTGTGTGTGTGTGTGTGTGTGTGTGTGTGTGTGTGTGTGTGTGTGTGTGTGTGTGTGTGTGTGTGTGTGTGTGTGTGTGTGTGTGTGTGTCTGTCTGTGTCTGTGTGTCTGTCTGTGTGCCTGTGTATGTGCCTGTGTGTCTGTGTGGGCTGATTATGATCCCTACTAGCTAGGAAGACCATAATGTCAAACACATCATAACCATTTTAGCTAAAGAGTCTGGATAATGACATCATGCTTGGAGCAGGAGGAAACCAGTTGAATAGATTAAAGATGTAATAGAAAGGCTGTGTATATTTGAATATATGATTTTTATCAAATATTCCAGCAAATGTTATCTACGACAACCAAATCGAATACTTTACTAAGAGAGAGCGCAACACACACACACACACACACACACACACACACACACACACACACACACACACACACACACACACACACACACACACATACGCATGCACGCAGATAGAAATAGTGTGTGTGTGTGTGTGTGTGTGTGTGTGTGTGTGTGTGTGTGTGTGTGTGTGTGTGTGTGTGTGTGTGTGTGTGTGTGTGTGTGTGTGTGTGTGTGTGTGTGTGTGTGTGTGTGGTTCGTATCCCTTTCCTCTGGCTCCCATGTTGTTTAAACCATGCTGAGAGAATAGAGGCGGTCATCAACATGCTTTTATTGAACTGTCTGCTGCAAATGAGACCGCCGGGGACTCCAGTCAATCACACAGCACGAGCACGCCGAGCCCATTATGCTCCGTTCGGTTCCACCAGCAGGGGGGGCTGTTCCGCGGAACATGGGAAATGTTCAAACATCAACCCCTTATTTGCAATGGTTTCATGGATTTTTATTGTATGCATACGAAATTTCGAAAAGGCATCAGGAAACATTTTGTTAATTTGATTTTGGTCGAATATGGGGGCTTTGGCTTTTCGTTGCAAGCAGTCTGACAGTCATCATGATTATCTTTACCTTCCTACTCGCACAATGATACACGACGAAGAAACCCTGATATTTATTTATAGATGTAGGCTAATAGAGACCAACAGAACGCGCCCTATTTAATAGCAAGGCGACCAGCTAAATGGTTGCACTGGGACATTATCCAATATATTTCCTTTGAACAAATCCACATTCCAATGGACTTTAAAACGTCACAAAGGGCGTCTCACACAACCGCTGCGCCCTCCCCCACAAAACCACGAGGGCCCTGTTGACAGAATCACCGCCCCGACAACCAACCGACACTTTCCACTGTCCCGCATTAAACACCGTCATAACGTCGTTTTACAGGGGTGCGAGCGTATTAAAACCGAACGTCTAATTCAACCCCTTTTCTATTTTTCTCGACGCACAAAGAACAAACGGAAAATCTGTAATTCTGTGTCACGTTCCCCTTTTTTCCTCCAGCGCCCCGGACGAGCGTAAGTCACGCCCCTTCTTGATTTGTCAACAAAGGGGCTTGACGAGCCTTTACGAAGAACCGCCCTGTATTCCGAAAAAAGTGGGGGTTTGTCTATAGGCTACAGGGACAGCGGCTCATATGGTACGTTGACTTCCTCCGTGGATAAAGCTATCATGGCGGAGCGCACACAGTCGCCCCCAGCCAAAAGGCTCTGCTGTCGACCGGGCCACAGCGCGACATGTAGACAAGGCCATCGGGCCGGAGGAGGAATGCCATGCGGCGGCTCGGTGACTTGCGGGTCGAGCAAAACCCACAGCCCAGAATCTCTCTTGGACATCGCGGCGAGAAAAGTGGCCGAAAAGTGGCCCTTTCAGCGGGTCGAGGAACGCTTCGAACGGATCCCAGAACCGGTTCAGAGGCGGATCGTGTTCTGGTCTTTCCCACGGAGCGAACGGGAGATTTGTATGTACTCGTCGTTTAAAACCGGGGGAGACGAGGTCGGATCTAGCGGGGAGAACAACGATGAAACGCGACTCCCCTTCCGACGAGGCGTCGCATTGCTGGAGAGTGGCTGCGTGGACAATGTGCTGCAAGTCGGTGAGTGATGCCACCACCAACCAGTCACACGAGTAAAACCAACCACATCGGTCCTAGTAAGACAAGACGAATCGCACAAACATCGCTTTGGGCTTCATCGAGGCCCTCGAAAATGAATAGCTCCGAAGAAATGTAAGGTAGACAACAGACCTAGGGAGCTGGCCGGGGCTTTAAACCGTGGGCATACACCCCGGCTGTGCGCTGTTGATGCAGGCGTCGAAACCCAATGCGTAATCGGAACGCTGCGCTCTGCCGTTATAGAAACATAATAGACCCACTGCTCAGCTCACGTGTCAGGGCATTTATTTTGAGATAGTATGGATGCGTTCCCGTGGTTATGTCCATTTATATATTATTTTATGCAACAAATAGGCAACGCCAAGAAGGACATTTTTCTATTGTATTATTTTTTGCTGGAAATAAAGTACTGGGGCCCTAAACAAGACAGGCAGACACAACATGAGAACTCTAATGACCCCGATACACAACAAATGATTACGTACAGGCTATATCACATGGCTGTATTATGACGTGCTCTTGTTATATCATGTTTATTATTATGCATGTGGGGTTATTATCGATTTGCTAACAATGCTGCTCACGCGAAAAGTTTGGTTTATTTTTCGATCAAGTTAGTCATTACTTGACGGAAACGAGGTTAGGCTACACACACAAAAATAGAACAATGGAAAAAAGATCTGGTTTAGGTCGTTGGAACATAACCACCACCCCGCGTGTGTTGGTGATCATCCAGACATTGGTGGTGGATGTATATCCGATATGCTGCTCCATATTAACCCCGCTGTTATTAATGTAAATATCGATCTACAGAGGGAGTACTGAACTAGGTTTGAATATAAAACTGCTGAGGTAGAACAAGTAGGATTTTTAGGTTTTTAACCACTGGAAAGAGACATTGTGTGTGTGTTTAATTACATGAAGCAAAGTTCCCAGATCATTATGCTATTCTAGCATAATGTAATTGGACATGAAACAAATCTTGGATTACTGGACACGAATGTCAGCCTTCCAAACGCATGGCAAGAAAAAATGGCATTGATGTAGATATCGATTTCTATTTATTTGTTTTTAAGACGCACCACATTTATTTTTTATATAGGCCTACTGTCCTTTGCGCAAAAGCGGAAATAAGAGTTGAAAGTGTTGGGGGGGACCTTGCTTCCAGGCTAGACCAGTTGGCCTTGATTGGCCACCATACGACCCTCACTATTTCCAGTGGGGTTGCACCAAGTCCTTATGACGGAAACCCAAGCTCAGCTAATGTGTCGAGGGAGGAGTCAACGCTCCATCCATCACATCCGTGCACTTCTCTGGTCCCATGTGGTCTGTCGGTGATCTGGACCCAGAGTGTCTGTCGGCAGTAATTTACTTACTGCGGTTTATATTTGTATTTGAATTACAATCTTGAAACATTCTCTGCCTGGCTCGGTAGCAATACAATGGTTCGGTTTTCCATGTGTTGACAAAGAAAAGCATTCTTACTCTTCAATCGTTCACATGGATCCCAGACATTTTAAAGTCAAACGAAATTTGGTAGGTTGTTAGGAATAATCCTTTCAACGCTTATGTTTGTTTAAAAAAAAAAAAAATCAGACTGGATCCCAACGGTTTTAATAATGGGACTTTCATCTGTTATTTATTCTTGCTGAAGTGAAAATCCTGACACTGGTAATAGTTTAACACTGTAGAGAGGATGGAAGGGTTGTAAATCCCACTGATCCATTAATGGTAATCATTTATCCAGTTGACATTATCATTCTATGCAAATTTAAAGGCAGGGAGCTCAATAAATTTGCACTCGGAAGCAACAGTCAACAGCACATTTCCCTAGCCTTTGTTTATCTGATTGTGTTTCTCCAATTGGGGCTTTTGCTGTTTATAACGTCTGTACAGGGTTCAAAGTCGTTTGGAAATTAAGTTTTGGCATTGGTGAAAGAGCACTTTTAGCACCAAGGTCACAGTTTGGGTCTAACATATTTAAATGTCACTTTCAGCAACAAAGAGGATTATTGTCCAGTTGGACCACTCACATGCCATCTATCAGGAATATATGATGACAAGCTTTGTGTGAGCTTATGGGATTCCAAGTGATGTTATTAACAATGCGGATATTTTTGGCACTAGCTAGTCTTTATTGAAATTATGAATATGGCAGGGAAATCGAATCTGAATAATATAACCGTGGTGATTCTTTCCAGGGACAACGCTAATATGGTGGGTGGGCGAGAGGCAGAAAGTGTGTATTTTTTTTCTAAACGCAATCTTCCTCCTTCAGAGAGTATGACATAACAGTTTTTTTGTTATCATTCATTTCTTACAAAATCAATGATTTGACATGCCCTGGAATGTAATCTCCCTCTGAAACCAAATAACCGAGTGGCTACCGACAACGAGAGAGACTTCCGACTCTCCTCTCAAGGGCAACGACATAAGCACGTCCTTATCTCAGGTCTCTGGGACTCCTGCATGTCGGGTATTGAAGGTTTAATAAGTGATTGTGACGTACATGCTTAATGGCCTATCTCCGCCTGTGAGTGCAGTGTTTATTGGTGATGGAAAGGTCCTCCGTTCCATCTTTATGTCTGCTTTCTCCTCTCTTTTTCTTTCTTATTCTGCATTATTGGTTCATATAGAAACATAGTACTTCACCTTAACTCGTCTACTGGAATGACGTGAATACATGTCAATCAAAAATACAAAATGTGTATTTTAGAATAGCTTGAAAGGAGAATCTGATGTATATCTACGTATGTTTGTTTATTACCCTGATACTGTGATTGACACTCCCATTGACTTTATGAGTCATAGATCTGGGGCTCGGACCATGTGTGATGGTCCACTATTTAAATTATATCTGATTAGTTAATCCAAAACAAAAATTCAAATTAGCTGCAAGCCCGGTCGGGCAGTAGACGATGGGTTTCCTGAAAACCTCCCTGCTATTTGTACATGCAGGACGTGCCCAGGCCAGGTATGTCTCAATGGCTCGGCGTTTTTGACTTGTGTCCCACCAGCTTGGCTCAGCATGGCTCCCTGTCACCATAAAGAGGAATCTCGACCGGCCTCTTCAACCTCTTTCAAGCATTTTTGATACCCCCATGTGACCAGAAAACGGTTCAACACAGCCCGGCCCTGTGCCTATCATGCCTACCTTTCCAAACCCCCAAATATCTACTTACTGTCTCCTCAGTCAGGGACCCATGGTCATGTTTTGGCAATACATATGCAAACTGAAGTACTGCTTATTGTAAAGTGACTGCATTTATATGGTCAATAAAACGATTTTTTGTTTTTTGTAAAAAGCCGTAATATCCCCCCAAAAAAATAAATGCTTTTGCCGGTCTCCCAAAAACAATTTGTGACAGTCTTCTCTGAGCTCCGTCTGGGCGGCCATTGAGGTCTGTGTCCGAGAGAGGGTTCTATTATATATTTTCGGAAACTAATAGTATACCACCGCTGTGTGGCGTTTGTCATATATTACGTCGCTCATTTTAGCGCTCATACTCAGCAATGTGTACTAGCTTGGACAAAGTTGGCGGTGTGCGTAACCATGGGGATGTCACGTCCCCTTCCCCTCCTTCGTAGAACTCTGAACTCAAACCGATTCATTATTATATGTCATAGTGTTCGCATTTCCGCTGAAACAAGGGGCTTGCTTTGACTGTAAGCGGATACAGTTGAAGCCAAAAACGTTAGCTTGTTGGTGACAAATGGACAATGATTGCATAGAGTTTAAAGTTTAAAGCTCCCTATCTAATGGAACTAACACTTCTCAGATGTTCCTGTTGTTACTGGTTTGGGCTTGGAGTTCTGCCCAGGTATTTTCCAGAACGTTCTCCATTGGCATTCCATTCAACGTAGCTGAATGTCTGAAATGTTTTTCCACATCAACCCAAACAGCTTATCCAAATCACTGTTTCCCATCCATGTGCAAACTGTGCATGGACGTCACACACACACACACACACACACACACACACACACACACACACACACACACACACACACACACACACACACACACACACACACACACACACACACACACACACACACACACACACACACACACACACACACACACGGTACAGAGGGCTCTGGCCAAGGCTAGTTCTCAGTAATAATTCAACAGTCAAACAACAACATATGGTTGTTCATATTTGATTTATCTATCTCCTTGAACACTCACACACGCCCACGCGCGCGTGGTGGATCCAGCTTGTGATCCCTACCTACCGAGGGGAGCACTGTTGCATAGTGTAGCCCTCACACCCTGCAGGGTCTTCTGGTTCAGGGCTATTCTTCGTGGGGCTTTCAAGGAGTCAACAAAGCAAGTCAAAGCATGCCAAACGCCTGGCATCATGGGAACACATGGCCTCAGAGGATTGGCCCCTGATGAGCTGTGGCCGCCCTTCACACCGCCTTTGAAAGGATCTCTTCAGATCACTCAGGGCCTCAGCACACAAGTGTGTGTTTGGCTCTTTCCTGCCTCTAGCGGGGTCAAGGAGGCCACGCTGATAGGGACAGATAACCAAAAGTGGAAGAGAATGTCGTGAAATCACAGATAATGCTGAACACCTTTTTTGTTATTATTAATTAACATTGGATAGAGTTCAGCGGTGGAGCCTGTGGGGATCAAGCCTTGTTCGGGTCTCCGAACCGAGCGGTACTGGGTTCGATACCACGATCTCTGCCACCTATATGCAGGCAGGCCTTCTTAGGCAAGATGCCACCCTGCCTCCTTATTAATATCATTCATCGGAATTCATCATTCTTCTGAATTCAGTCATCTGAGTCGCTTTGAATCAAAGCATCTGTCAATTGACTAAAGTCCAATATGCAATAGAGCAGTAGAGCAGAGGAACCTAATGGAGTGCTGGAGATACTTTAACGTGGGGCAGCGGACTCCACCACTGCCCAAACCACCACTCCGGCACCAGCTGTGCGTTAATCCAAAGTGGCTCAGGAGCAATGCTTGTGTTATTAATGGGGTTTTAAAGGTGTCATCCATCAACAGGCAGTTACCCATAACTCAGCCGGGACAGGAGGGGGGTCTTAATGATGACCCCCCCCCCCCCCATGCTACTGTTATCCTCCACGGTGATCCCCTCCTACCAGGTCTCCCTTCTATCCACTCCCTCTCTCCTTTTGTCCTCCTTCTCCTCCTCCTCCATCATCTCCTCTCACCCGGTAACCTTTGACCTGCCACTCACAACTTGTTTTAAAGTTAGTTGTATAAAGAACAAACGGCGGTGCAAATCTTTGCTGGGCTGTGTGAAGTGAAATCCTTGAGCAGGAAGCCTAGCCCCCCACCGGCTCTGGAAGGAGATGTAGAGGAATTCACTGAACATTCACTTGAATGCGCATGCGCTTAATGACTAAATGGTGGGATACCGAGTCGGTGGTTTACATCTCTCTGCGTGTCACCATGTGAACCAGGTTTCCGGATCTCATTTGAACCAGAATACCAACTCTGGTGACGTAAAGTATTTTTCTCAAAGTAGGTAGCGTTGTCTTTAAACGTGCGTGTGCGTGTGTGTGATCTTTTCACTGGCAATGGACTTGCGGACAACTCCTCTTCTCGTCCCCCCCTCCCTTCCCATGCAGTCAGCAATTCTGTAATCAGCCACTTCCTGCTTCCTGTTTAACCTCTCCCTCCTCTAGGATCTCTTCTGTTTTTAAACGTTTTCTTCCCCATTCTCTCATTCTTCTCCTCCCCCTCCTAATGATCTCTCCCTTCCTCTATCTTCACGTTCAGTTCAGCATGGCTCACAGAAATGCCATTGTTTGAATGCATGTTTCCACAGTTTGTGTGCAGTTGTAAACATGGTCGCAGGATGCGGCGTTGTCCCACACACAAACGCTTGAGAAATTCGAGAATCATTCATTCTAAAGTGAATACAAAGGAAGTTAATCCACAAACCGCTAGGGGTTAGGGATGTTGTTCAGAGATGCCGTGGTCCATGAGTCAAACTCCCCAAAAACATTCTGTCACGTTTGTCCACATTTTGGTCCATTCCACTAACTAGGTGACCAGAATTTAGGAGGCAAATGATGTATTGATTTAGCTTGGGGAACACAGGCACTTTTGTCCGCGTATGTACTATGTTTGAGATGGAATATGAACGTGTTCATGACCTCCCTCATTGAACTAGTACATTCCATTCTCATAAAGTGTGTGTGTGTGTGTGTGTGTGTGTCTTCAATTGATTATCGCTTTGTCATTGGACATCTGAGGATGCTTCAGATTTGATAAGCAAGATGGCGAACATGATGACAATCCCTTCCCCATCGCAACAAAGAGTGGTTTGTTGAAAGAAAAAAGGAGGTGAGAAAGATTAGCATTGCAGAAAAAGGTTCAGAAGATGGGAGAGAGACAGGACGGAGGAGGGGTAGAGAGAGGTGGAAGAGAGCGATAGAGAGAAGGGATGTGAAACCTAGCAAAACAGCCCTTTTCCACGGCCGTTCCTGCCGGGCCAATTGCTAAACACGGGGACCGCTTCCTCAGTAGTTTTGTTGAGCAAGCCAACGCTCTCTGGTTCACCCAGATAGAGTGGAGATAAAGAGGTTATGTTGTTCTGGTTGGATGTGGAGCCACGATACGGCGTGACCTACATCCTGTGGCCCCTCCCCTTGCTTCTCTTTTGTTTTTTTATAGCGGGGGGTGCCGTTGTGACATCACGACAGACGGTTGGTATTACTCAGACGACTGGGATTTCTTGACTAATCAGCGAGAGCACGCGCGAAGAGACGAACCCACACTCGCACTCAAGTACACACACACAACGTGTTCACCACCGGGTGTTTTGAGTCACCACTCCCACGTGTGGTGGACATTTTTAAGATGCTCTCGCTCTCTCCCTGTCGACATCGAGTTTTAACCCGGTTCATGTGTCATGTTCTGCTCCACCGGACAGACAGATACTGGGTCCGGAACAGCCAGTTTATCCTCCATCATGTCCAATCTTGTTCTGAAATGTAGGCCCGGTACCGCGGACGAGTTGAACACGTTCAGTTCGCTCGCACACGCACGCACACAGGATAGAGGTTGTTCTTTGTTCAACGGCAATCCGTTTGTGACTTATCCTTGAAAAGAGCGATACGACGGCAATGAGTATGGTACTTCCGTACGCACACGTGTTTATTTTAAAGCGTAATAAAGGAACCTGTCTGGCTAGTCATGGCTTTACCCGGATCATACCTTTGGTATTATCAATAGAAAGCAAACGACATGTTTTGTTAGTCAGCGGTGACATGTGCTGTGGAACACGTTGTTCTTTTTATTGCGTTGTTTATTCACAAATGTTCAATTTAATTGATTTTGCCATAAATTCAAGGAATACCCCTGCTGTTACAACATCGCAGAAGTAGACTGTGTATTTCAGTGGTACCACATGGGAAAGTTGCACACACACACACACACACACACACACACACATATTTCCATGTCGTTTCCAGGCTGTTTGTGTAGTCTGGTGAACACCTGTTAGTAGTTCAGAGGCCATGGGTCAGAGGTGTTTCCAGACCAGCAGCAACTTGCCCCATTAGCCCGCTAACTCTGCACAACAGGTGTTTGTGTAGGCGTTGTGTGGGTTAAGTGTGTATTTGTACAAATGCACAAATACACACCAAACCACAGAACACATTGCACCCTTTTATGTTCTCATACAATGTTTGTTTTTTTGACTAAACAAAGGCCAGAAAACGTAGCTCAAATATGATCAGTCAAGAAAATGGATAAAAGCGTATGATAAAAGGCTGTGATTATGCAATGTACAAACTGGGACAAGAACGCTTGTTGGCATGAGCTGTCAGGTCTTTGAAGGGCTATCCAACAGGGCTATGAATCTGAGTACATGGGCACAGCGGGCCCACAGTGTGGGTCTGAGATGGATTCTAGGTGGTTGGATGGTTATAGAGTTATAGAGCGGGCTTTAGAGTTATGCGTCATAGAATCAAGTTAGGGTAAGGTAAATTCTTATACTATTCTTAAAACAATTGATTTTAGCATTAAGGCTTATGGTTTATATCCCCTAAGGATTATTATAGTTTATAGTTGTCTGTTAGTTACAGCATTAAGGGTAATAATTGTATAGCCATCATCAACTTAAGGCAAATTATTTATAGCATTATCAAAAATAGTTTATAACCCATAAGGCTTATTATAGTTTATAATTGTCTGTTTGATACAGCATTAAGGCTAAAATGTTTATATCCTTAATCATCCTCAGGCTAATTGTTTATTGCATTATAGCGTATAACCCCTTTATGACCCCAAGGCTTATTCGTTATAGCATTGTGGCTAATATTGTGGCTGTATAACTGTCTTTTGGTTATGGCTAATAAGTTCTTGCATTATGGCGAATGGGTTATAGTGAAAAAAAATTGTCATAGCGTTGGGGGCTCATAGGTCACAGTAAGGCTAGATGCGCTGCGGTTGAGTCGTCGAAGGAGTTAACTTTCGTTGCCGTGGGTGACACTCAGTATTATGCAAGCTGTGAGATGGAGAGAGCGAGACGAGGAAGTGCGTTACAGAATGCTGAGCTCAGGGGTTTGGCTCGCTGCCAAGCATAGAGACACACACACACACACACACACACACACACACACACACACACACACACACACACACACACACACACACACACACACACACACACACACACACACACACACACACACACACACACACACACACACAGCGCTCAGCTGAGGGCATTCCAAGCCTGCTTCTCCCAACACGCCCCTCCTTTGTTTTGGAAGACCCGGCCTATTCTCCTCCCTATTCTCTCCATCCGGGGTCTCTATTCCCCACTCTCGTTCTGATTTTCTCTGTCTCTTTCTCTGCCTCTGTCTCACATTTGCACTCTTTTCGGTCTCCTTTTTTTCTCAGTTTCTGGTTTCTTTGTCACTCCATGTCCATGCCTCTTTCTTTCTTTCTTTCTTTCTTTCTTTCTTTCTTTCTTTCTTTCTTTCTTTCTTTCTGTCTTTCTGTCTTTCTTTCTGTCTTTCTGTCTTTCTTTCTATCCGTCCCGCTCTCTTGCTCTCTCGCCCACCCTCGCTCCGCCTCTCTCTGCGCTCTCTCTGTCTCGTCATCGGGTCAGCTGTGGTTCAGGCGTGTGTGTGGGGAGGGACTCTGTGAGGGAGTAATACGCTGATGCTGTTTGTGGAACAGCAACCGGAAGCTAGCGGGCTAGGGTAATCTAATGCATACTATGTATACTGTTTCATCACTCTGCTGAACAGGCAAATAGGAGGACTATATATTATACACATGCAAAAAATGAAACCCCACCTCTTTGAAAGTCACAGAGACTGTTTGACAGTGGTGTTAGTAATTGGTAGTAATACAGTTGTGTGGTTGTTTGATAGTAAAACAGAATGTTAACAGTAGAGGAGGATATTTGACAGTAGAGTATATTTAGCAGTATTGCAGAATATCTTACAAAGTATGTTTGTCAGTAGAGTATGTTTCGCAGTAGTACCGTACAGTATGTTTCACAGTATAATTCACAGTAGCCCGGTATATCTGACCCCTATAGAGCCTGTCTGACACCCCTCCTCCCCCCCCCCCCCCCCCCCCCAGGCTTCCATCTCAGCGGAACGGTGCGAGAGCCCGCCGCCCCTGCATCGGCGTCCGACCCGGCGGCGGCCCCGGCGACGGGGACGACGTCAGTGGCGGAGCCCCCGCAGCCCTGCGGCGTGAGCGTGAGCTTCGACCGCTGCAAGATCACGGCGGTGACGTGCACGTGTGGCAACAAAGACATCTTCTACTGCGCCCACGTGGTGGCGCTGGCGCTGTACCGCGTGCGCAAGCCCGAGCAGGTGAAGCTGCGGCTGCCCATCTCGGAGACGCTGTTCCAGATGAACCGGGACCAGCTGCAGAAGTTCGTGCAGTACCTGATCACGGTGCACCACACCGAGGTGCTGCCCACCGCCCAGAAGCTGGCCGACGAGATCCTGTCGCTGGACTCGGAGATCAACCAGGTGCACGGTGAGTGATTGATTGATTTTATTATTTGACGTTTTTGATGTATAATGTGAACAGCACTCAAGGTCATGCATTGAAATGCATAAATAGTTAGATAAATAAAAACCGAAGGCTTATTTCCGTTGTGGTCCCTGTACGGGGACAAGAATGAAGTGGGTGGGGGGGACTAGGAGCAGCTGGTGGGGGGGGGGGGGGGGGGCTTTAAAGGAGGGCCTGGGATGGCGATGTAAAAGATGTGATTGTGCTTGTTTCGATGTTTCACGACATGTGATTGTGCAAGCATTGGGCCGCCGAGAATTTGTGACCTGCCCAAAATCTCAGCAGACGTCAGCGAAACGTGCGTGTGTGTCGATGAGTCAGGAAAGCAGGGTGGGGCCACGTGATTTATTTAGATTCGGATTTCCCTGCCTTTTGAGGTGCGTTGCGTGTTTATTCTTTCTAGTCGTGGTGACGTGTGGCTTCCGGACAGGTTTGAGTGACACAACCTGCTCTCTACGGGATTGCCTTCTAGTTCCAACATGCGTCTAGTCATCAATTAACGACTGCGGCTGCATTTGCATGATTGCACATTCCCGCCTGCCATTGTGCCGGTGTTTTAAAGTGACAAATGAGTGGCTTGTGGCGGAATGCAGAATGCATGTGCTTGCGGTCGTGCTTGACGGAACCTGGAGTTAGAGTTAAAGGTGGGGCAGAATCCCTTTTTATTCCTGCAGTCCCCCATCCAGACGGGGTGAGCGTGTGTGTACAAGAGACATGGGAGTGTAATTTCTATTGGAATGCAAATACCGAAGACGATCATAAGGCACAATGTCACCCAGCCCAAAGATATTAGCATGGTGGCTCACTGTGTGTGTGTGTGTGTGTGTGTGTGTGTGTGTGTGTGTGTGTGTGTGTGTGTGTGTGTGTGTGTGTGTGTGTGTGTGTGTGTGTGTGTGTGTGTGTGTGTGTGTGTGTGTGTGTGTGTGTGTGTGTGTGTGTGTGTGTGTGTGTAGGAGCCCCGGACCCCACAGCAGGGGCCAGTGTGGACGATGAGAACTGCTGGCACCTGGACGAGGAGCAGGTCCAGGAGCAGGTGAAGCTCTTCCTGTCCCAGGGAGGGTACCACGGCTCTGGGAAGCAGCTCAACCTGCTCTTCAGCAAGGTAAGCATTCTCCAGACATGCTGGTAGCCTGGCCCGGTCACACAGCAACCACACCGTCCCGTAGTTGATGCTAACAGTATGCAGGAGAGGTATGAAATAACCATACTGATCACTGTAGCCATGGGAATGCTTTGACAATTATTGCCTCAGAATTACCCATTCGTTCAACTGCACAGTCATCCATTCACTCATACATTTGTCCATGCAACCATTCATTCAATATTCATCCATTCACACAAATGTCATACACCCACAGCCGTATCAAAATTCACTATTACATCTGTACGTCAGTTATCATATCGTGGCAACGTAGCTCATAAGCGTACCTGTTTCTTGTTAATGTCCCTGTGTCTTCCAACATAGCTGTGTCTTTACCTGTGCCCCTGTACCTATGCCCCAGGTGAGGGAGATGCTGAAGATGAGGGACTCCAACGGAGCGCGGATGTTGACTCTGATCACCGGTCAGTTCCTGGGCGACCCACGGCTGGCGCTATGGAAACAGCAGGGGACCACCATGACGGACAAATACAGGCAGCTCTGGGACGAACTAGGTAAACACACAGGAAGTACTCTGTAGAACCTACCAGAACATGGGCCGAACTAGGTAAACACACAGGAGCAATGCTGTTAAACATCCCATAACATGGGCTGAACTAGGTTAATACACGGGGGTTGCTATGTAAAACAGACTATAACACGGGGCAACTAGGTTAATGCACGTGAGGAAGACTGTAGAACATACCAGAATATGGGCTGAACTAGGTTAAAACATAGGATGTACTCTGTAGAACATACCATAACATGGGCTGAACTAGGTTAAAACATAGGATGTACTCTGTAGAACATACCATAACATGGGCTGAACTAGGTTAATGCACAGGAGGTACTCTGTAAAACATACCATAACATGGCGTGACTTGGCGACACATACATGAGGTGAACTATGTAAAATATACAAATACTTAGGGTGAAGTAGGTCATATATACAAATAGATGTTGAATACACAGGATAAGCTATGTGAAGTATACAAATACATGGGGCGAAAGAGGTATAATACATACAATGAATGGCATGAAGGTTAGGTTAGGTTAAATGTACGCCGATACATTAGGGACAATACACACATATGCATGGCGGGGACAACGTTAAACGTACACTGATACATGGGTTTGAACTATATCAAATTCAAAACAACCGCTTTACTTGCTGGCTTACATACAGAGATGCGGCACAAAGTGTGTGTGTGTGTGTGTGTGCTTCTGCAATACACCCTTAATACCAACACATCGTGGTGCACATTTGTGTTACAATAACAGGCGTGTGCGCCTCACGTGTCCTAAAGATCCAAAGCCACGCCAACACTTAACCAAGCAGCTCTTCTGAGTGGACAGGTACAGCAGGTTTATGTTTGACCTCATTCATGCAAAATGATATCCAGGATGTCACACAGCAGGATCAAGATTTTAATAATAACATAATGGAGCTCTGGTCCATCACAGCCAGGTCAACAGACATTCACCCTATAGGGACTTCAGAATTAAATGAAGGACAGCCTAAGGATGGGAACGGTAGCCATGCTGATGGGCTGGAGCTCCAGCATGTGTTTTCCAGAACTAGGACAGATAAAGGATCCGTTCTAAAGAGCTTTCAAGGGTATCTTCTTTTCCTGTTGAGTTGTGTGTTTCTTTGATATGTGTTGAGTTTAGTGCTCACTTGAACACTTAAGCACCTTCGCACTAAAGGCCACTCTCTCTCCCATGAGTGGAGCTGTTTTTCCCAGTAACCATACAATCAGCTTTACTGTCTAACACCAAACGTCAACATCATTACTCAAATGTTAGGAGCTTCGTTCGGGTGCCTCGATTATCACGAGCTGTCAGTGACGTAGAAATGGCGTTCCGGTTGAGTGACAGCGTGTCAACACGGGCCGTTAGTTGTCAACAGAGAGCAAGGGTTGCCGGAGAAACAGGAACAGGCGACTCCAACCCAAATTAACCCCCATGGGCTCAGCTTAGTTTAGCACCGTTATGCTACGATGGGCTTAGCTCAGCACTGTGTATCCTGCAATGGGAGGGTGCACACAAACCGTAAACATCGGCCATTTTAACATTAGGTATTTGAAAAGGGCACAGTGCGTACAGTACTGTACGTCTCCTGTCTAAAAACTTGCTGTCTCAACTGTCAACACGACAAAAAATATATTTTGTACTACAGTTAACTAATGTGTGTGTGTGTGTGTGTGCGCTAGTACGTGTGCGCCTGTGTATATGTTTGTGTGTGGACATGGACACACACTCGTCCAGCTCGTCGTCCTAAATGAGGGAAACCTCAACGATGCCCTACAAGTGTATATAAAGGTTTGCAATGTAAGTAAACGCGTGTGTGCGTCCCCCAGGCGCGCTGTGGATGTGCATCGTGCTGAACCCCCACTGCAAGCGGGAGCAGAAGGGCTCCTGGCTGCAGCAGCTGCGCCGCTGGAACAGCGTGGACGCCTGTCCCTTGGAGGACGGTAACCATGGCAGCGAGCTGACCCACCTGACCAACGCACGACCTCAAGGCCCGCACGGCCACCCAGGTGAGATGTCCCGGCCAATCGGAGCGAAGGAACCCCCCCCCCCCCCCCCCCCACTGTCTCTTATCATGAGACTCCTAGGACTCCCGTTCCCACTCGTAGCCGGTGTGACCTTCAAGTAGCGCCCCCTCTCTCTCCCCCGCCCTGAGATCCAGCCTCTCCCCCGTGATGTCACAACTCCCTGGTGTAATCCCTCACCCAGGCCTCTCTAGGCTCCATGGTAGTTTATTATTGTCTTAGCTCTTCTCATGCACCCTTTTCAGGCTAATACTGATAATGTTGAGTGCAAACACATATAAGTATTTAGTTGCTTTTTTCTCAATCATTGAATTGGCATGGATCGACTTGGGTTATTCCGCGCATTTGATAGACAAAAAGGCTTTGACACGCACTCAATCACTCACTCACTCACTCACTCACCGACTCATTCACCCACTCACTCTCACTCTCTCTCACACGCACGCACGCACACACGCACGCACGCACGCACGCACGCACACAGTGGACGGCTGTGTAACGTGCGCTCCTGCCCCCCTGTCAGACGCCCTGGCGCGGCCCCACCGGACGGTGTTCACACGGGCCATCGAGGCCTGTGATCTCCACTGGCAGGACCCCCACCTGCAGCACATCATCGCCCAGGACCCCGTCACCACCTGCTGTTACCACGACAACCGCCACAGCGCCCTGTTCGACCCCCGCGGCCGGCCCCTGTGGCACGGTAAAAAAAATACGCTAATTAGTGTTACTCTGATATATATGCACCTATTCCACAGGGTTATATTACAATATGTAATATTACAATATTACATATTGTAAATAATTGAATGTATAATAACTATGTCTATAATAAATATTATAATAGATAATCATGTTTATATACAATTCTATTGGATACTTTAAATGATTAACCATTAATGTTATTCTACACATTCAAATAATGATTTATGCGGCATCAATACGTGACACATGCATAAATAATATGACAAACAATGTATTTAATAAGTAATAATATATTGGGCTCACGGCCGGAACATCCCTAAGACTCCTGTTAAGTACCACTAGTAAAGTGCTCTTTCATAACGTGCGTATTTGGAAACGGGCGATTGTTGGGCCTCCACTATTGCTGCTTGCAATAATGCTGCCTCATCCAAACGACTCACACTGTCCGGATGAACGGTTGTTGAGAAAATCTAAGCAGACACAGATAAACATACATACAGATACTTCTTACATTTGAGTTGGATAGCGCTCAGCCTTAGTAGCAGACGTGAGGAACTGACTGCTGTCATTACTTACAGGCTAGCTAAAATTGGAACCAGGCTAGTTAGCGACAACGGACCTAACTAGCCTGGGCTAGTTAGCTATTTTGAAACAGGCTATTTCCTGGGAACAAAAGCAGTGTTTGCTAAAGTAACCACGCTGTTTCTTGATTTTTTTTTTAGCTTATTGAAACCAATTAGCCAGCAATGTAACATCTCCGTTCTCTTCCGTCCTCTGTAGTTGCATGTACTGTTGCAAACAACGTAGAGCAAGCCGTACCCAGCATGCAGTTCGGCGGTGAAAAGGTTTTAGGAGTCTGCTCTCAATGCACTACAGTGTTTACTTCTGAAGTAGCAACACACTAGGGATAAATGTCTCCCATAGATGTCTAGATCTCACTATGAAGCGGCACATCCTTGGGTCCTCAGCAATACACCGCGAAGTGGAATCATAGCACGGACATACAGAGACTCCTCTAATTTTACTTGGATCTGGTTATTTATTTTTTAATCCAAAGCGATTTGCAATGAATTCAGAATCATGGCATGGAGGAGCATGAAGGGGGTTAGGGCATGTCGAGGCCACACATGATGGGCTGTGCTGACAGAGTAAAGAACCTCAGACCTTTTTGACAGGCAGTCATATACCCCACCCACATTATAGTTCCGGATCCTAATATGCAAACATCTGGCTGAGATCAAGTGATTTATAAATTGATATGTATAAATGTTTCATCGTGGTCACAACAGAGCATGTTCCCACTGCCTGCGCCCGAGTGGACGCTCTGAGGTCACATGGTTACCCCAAGGAAGCGCTGCGATTGGCCATCGCTATCGTCAACACCCTGCAGAGGCAACAACAGAAGCAGCTGGAGTTATTCCGGAATCACAAGAAAGGTTTGTTGCTTTGTTTGTTTGTTTACTTTCCCTTTATTCTAGTATATCTATATGAAACTTTCAATGTTACCCTGAAAAAGTTCAATAGTTTCCTTAGATTGTTTGTATACTTTACATTTACATTGATATTCAAAATATGCTGTATATATAAAAAATATATACAGCATATTTTCCATACTACTAATTTTGACAGATTTTGACTTTTACTATTATTATTTTTTCTAGACCAAAGACAAAAAAATGATAGATCACTAGAACCTGTGGATCAGAATGCAACAAATCTTTCTCCATTTTATTTAGAGCTATAAGACACGGTATACTTGTGGCCCGATTATTATCCATAAGGGTGTTTCAGGGAGGAGCCATACTGAGCATGTTTATGAAGCCAAGCCATGTATATAAATAAGACGCGGGGCACCTCCTCTTTGTTGTCTAGCAGATCGATCACGATTCTGTTGGCTCCTTCTGACCTCATGTCCTCTTATGTTAGGCTGTAGGACCCGACTCCTCATGTTAAGCTGTGTGCGTTTCCACTCACAGACCTGCTGCATAAGGGCGTTACCTCCACCACCAACCCCGAGGGCTGGGTGGGCCACCCCCTGGACCCCATCGGCACCCTGTTCAGCACTCTGATGGGCACGAGTCAAGGGGGCAGCGAGGACTCAGCGGGGGGACGGCTGGACTTCTCAGGTACATGGGGTTCACACACCCTCCCACTGCTAAGGATGAGCACGTCGACACAAGCACGCACACGCCACGGACATGCAGACTGACACACTGAAAAATGCAAGCGTGCACACACACAAGCGCACACACTGAAACACGTGTATACACGCTGAAAGACTCATGCACGGACACACCTGTGTTTACATGTATTGACACACACACACACACAGATACACACACAGACACACACAGAGAAACCGCTCCTAATATCAAATCAATACGTGCCAATGTGCTGACTTATTTCTAATCAATCAATCCCCCGCCCCCCTCCCCCTCCCTCCCGTACCATTCCCCCCCCCCCTCCACAGCCAAGAGAGTGAAGCACCCCACGTTCCCCACGCACCGTTACCTTGACGACGGCGAGTCGCTGGTGTGCCTGGCGGTGGAGGTGGCGCTGCTGGGCCTGGGGCAGCAGCGGGCCATGCCCGACGGCCTGTACGCCCAGGAGAAGGTGGGCCGCCACGAGGAGCAGCTGCTGGGGCGCCTGCAGGAGGTGGAGCTGGACGACCGGCTGGTGAAGGTGTTCCGCCGGCAGGCCGCGCTGCTGCTGGAGGGTGAGCGGGGACGGGGAGGAGGAGGGCCTGTACACGCACGCACGCACGCACGCACGCACGCACGCACACACACACAGGCGGTTCAGCACGGACGGACGCACAGCCACACACAGATCTACACACGCGTTAACGCATAGACACACATACGTGTCAACACTTATGTGTCCACACATGTGTAGTACATACCCATGTACAAACACACACATAAAACACAGTGTGTGTGTGTGTGTGTGTGTGTGTGTGTGTGTGTGTGTGTGTGTGTGTGTGTGTGTGTGTGTGTGTGTGTGTGTGTGTGTGTGTGTGTGTGTGTGTGTGTGTGTGTGTGTGTGTGTGTGTCCTATCTTATAATTTAGCAGACCCTTTTATCCGACATTGTGTTCCTCATATTTATGAACGTATAGGCTTGATTGTGTTCTAAGTGTGTGTGTGTGTGTGTGTGTGTGTGTGTGTGTTCCAGCCGGTCCCCACAGTGGCCTAGGGGAGATGCTCCACAGAGAAAGTGTCCCCATGCACACCTTCGCCAAGTACCTGTTCACCACTCTGCTACCTCACGATGCTGAACTGGCATACAAGATTGCACTTAGAGCCATGAGGTGAGTCGATCACGGCTGGGAATAAGAACCGCAAAATAATGCTGGTCAATACCCCGGGGCGTAGGGCTTGTAGCGACGTCACATCACAATAATCGCCTCCGTTTTATTTTATTCAAGTTATTGTGGTGGTGGCGATGCTTCTTTGGGTCAGGTTCAGTTATGAATCATGAAAGGATTTTGACATTGTTGTTTGAAACAGCTTTTCTTATGAGAGACGTGGCAAAACAAATTCTTTGTTAGCCTAGGTTGTGGCTCATTAACGTTGATTTAGCATGTACTTAAACTCTTTCGAGTCCTCTACATATGGGGGAGTATAGCTAATAAAAATACCCATGATGCATTCTGATGTACTAGCCCTATTTATTGCTTTTTATAGGAGGTTCCGGACTGTGGGGGTTGGGTGTTGGAGGCCATCAGATTCCTTCGACATTTTGGAATTCTTATTACATAATTGATCAGTGCTGGAAGGCGCCGTTAATACATGTGTGAATATAATTTGATATGGGGTCATGTGGTTTTGGTTTTCTTCCTGCCGGGATGATGGATGATATCACTCTTTATACATGAGATTCATATCATCCAAATTCCCTGACTTCCATCGCTATGATTTGATTCACAGTCTTTTTATTGGAGGAATCAGACATTTTTTTAGGTTAGAGTAATAAATGAAATAAATGGACTCAGACATCCAAACCAAAACCCTCTGGAAGCTTATGAAACCATGGCTGAGGAGTAATAAAATGATTTATGCTTACGTAATGCTATTATTTAAGAATAAATGATCATTGTCATTCAAATATTTTCCTTCATATTTTTATTATTATATAATTTAAAATACATTTTACCAAAGTCACTTACAGTGAATTCCATTTAACCTCGTTAGATCCCAACATGTGTAGCTTTATGTTTCCACCACTGCTTGCATGCATTGGTCTCTGAACTGTCAGTGGCACACGCCACCTTTGACGGGCCTCCTCCATAACCGATCCCAGCTGTCATCTATGAGACGTCCTTTAGTGTGTGTGTAGAGATGGCTTGGTTTTACCTGTATTTATTGCTGGCTCAATGCACAGGTGTGCAGCCTTACCCAGCCCCAGAGCCTCATCCGTCGGCCTCGGGCCAGGGGTGACTGCCTCAACCAGCCACACACACACACACACACACACACACACACACACACACACACACACACACACACACACACACACACACACACACACACACACACACACACACACACACACACACACACACACACACACACACACACACACACACACACACACACACACGTAATCTCTTTTATGACCATATAAGAGCGTCCTGTTCCTCTTTTGTTTGTGTGTGTTCAGGCTGCCGGTCCTGGAGCCCTCTAGTGACCTGTCTCGCTCGCACCACATCGTATCCGTGGTAACCAACCGATACCCGCGCTGGTTCACTCTCAGCCACGTCGAGTCCCAGCAATGTGAACTGGCCTCCACAATGCTCACGGCTGCTAAAGGTAACACGCACGCACACGCCGGGGCAAGCACACATAATACCCAGTCACCCATACACACATGCATGCACAAACGCGTTTGACGCAAGGGCACGCACGCAAACACATTACCACTCGCATGCTCACAAACTGGATAACACAGAGTCACTTATACACACACGTGCACAAACCCGTTTGACACACGCACACACACGCGCAGAGACTGAATGACAAATACATCATTATGCTTCGGTTTAGCCCGATGGCATCAAACCTCAAACTGTTGACACATTCTTATTTAGAGTTTAGAATATGTAACGCTCCATGACTCCACTGTACCAACATGCTGCTGTCGGTCCATCAGGGGACGCGTGCAAACTGCAGACGGTGCTGGAGTCCATCCAGAAGAACATCCACTCCTCGTCGCACATCTTCAAGCTGGCCCAGGACGCCTTCAAGATCGCCACGCTCATGGACAGCCTGCCCGACATCACCCTGCTCAAGGTGTCCCTGGAGCTGGGGCTGCAGGTACGCACGCGCACACACGCACACGCACACGCACACACACACACACGGTATTGTAAAATGGTGTCCGCCCCCTGCTGGCCATTAAAGATTTTTTAAGGATTAAACTAATGGAGTTATTCAAGGTAGTATAAATTAAGCTTGTCTTTAAAAGATTGAACGAAAGTCATGCCATTTGTCAAATCTATGCCTGTTAGGCTATTATTAGGGTTAGGGTTATATTAGGTTATATATTAGGCTATTACCGGTATGTTATTAGTTGAGATGGTAGAGCAAGTTTAGGCCGTAGCTTTGTGTGTGTGTGTGTGTGTGTGTGTGTGTGTGTGTGTGTGTGTGTGTGTGTGTGTGTGTGTGTGTGTGTGTGTGTGTGTGTGTGTGTGTGTGTGTGTGTGTGTGTGTGTGTGTGTGTGTGTGTGTGAAACTATAATTGCTTTGTGGTTAATAATTTAGTTTAATATGAAGGAGATGAGCACAACCATCACTTCAAGCTGTCATTTAAACGTGGAATATTACAAACTTCTTGCCAACCTTTTTGAGCGTGCACATGAGTGCAACCTATTATCATCAATGCATTTGGATTAATTAACCAAACAACATTGTCAATGTTTGACTTTATTGCATAATAGTCTTTATTTAGGAAAAATGTTTTTGAACAGAAAACACAGACCATCCAAATTATTATCATAGCAAAATAAAGAGGCAGTTGCATGTGACCATGAAATAACTATAGATGTACATCTAGGCTATAATAAAACATATTTATTGATATTTAAATGACAATACAATGTGCATGTCATGTAAATAAATGGTCCAATCCAACAAGGAAAACAAATGACAACATGCTAAATTAATAAGGGCAAGAATTGAAGAAGCAGATTTGATCTAACCCAACCATAAATCATACAGAAAAGACTTGAAAAAAGACTGATGCAACCGCCTACACCTGCACTTATATTCCGCCTACCCTGCCATTACTCAAACTGCTCCTCTCTAACACACACACACACACACACACACACACACACACACACACACACACACACACACACACACACACACACACACACACACACACACACACACACACACACACACACACACACACACACACACACACACACTTTGAAGACATGGGGGATGGAACCGTGAACCTTAAGGCTGGGGGGGGGATCCCTCCAGCCCCCACAGCCCCCTTGCTGACCCTGTGTCCCCCTCCCTGCGTAGGTGATGAGGATGACCCTGTCCACCCTGAACTGGCGGAGGCGGGAGATGGTGCGCTGGCTGGTCACCTGTGCCACGGAAGTCGGTGAGTCCAGACCTCAGTGAAGACCCCTTTGGGCAAATGGATTAGATTAGATTAGCATTAGATTAGATTAGATGGGTACTCTATCCGTCTCTGGCGGGGTCTCGGTTGCAAAGGCAGCACACGACAAAACTAAAAAGATCAATCTTAAAATAGAAATGAGATCACAGTAGGGCACAAAAAGTACAGTGCGTATGTATAGGTTATTTAGTATCAAAGACAATCAAGTGTAGTTTTTAATTCATCAATCATTAAATTATTCCGGTTAAAACGACACATTTCTAATAATGTCATTTAATTTGATTTTAATAAAGAGATAACACGGGCGGTATCTCCGGAAACCTATGTTTAATAAACACAACCAAATTCTCACAAACCAACACCGCCAAACGCCACTGTACCGCTCAACCCTGACGTCATCCCCCTCTCTGTCCACCAGGGGTCTACGCACTGGACAGCATCATGCAGAACTGGTACACCCTCTTCACCCCCACGGAGGCCACCAGCATCGTGGCCACCACCGTCGTGTCCAACAGCACCGTGCTGCGGCTCCACCTGGACTGCCATCAGCAGGACAACCTGGCCAACTCGGCCCGCACCCTGGCCCTGCAGTGCGCCATGAAGGACCCCCAGAACTGCGCGCTCTCCGCCCTGACCCTCTGCGAGAAGGAGCACATCGCCTTCGAGACGGCGTACCAGATCGTGCTGGACGCGGCGGCGGCCACGGCGGCCACGGGCATGAGCTACACGCAGCTGTTCACCATCGCCCGCTACATGGAGCACCGCGGCTACCCCATGCGCGCCTACAAGCTCGCCACGCTGGCCATGACGCACCTCAACCTCAGCTACAACCAGGACACGCACCCGGCCATCAACGACGTGCTGTGGGCGTGCGCGCTCAGCCACTCGCTGGGCAAGAACGAGCTGGCGGCCGTCATCCCCCTGGTGGTGAAGAGCGTGAAGTGCGCCACGGTGCTGTCGGACATCCTGCGGCGGTGCACCATGACCACGCCGGGCATGGTGGTGTCGGCGCTGCACAGCCGCCGCAACTCGGGCAAGCTGATGTCCCTGGACAAGGCGCCGCTGCGCAAGCTGCTGGACGCCACCATCGGCGCCTACATCAACACCACGCACTCGCGGCTCACGCACATCAGCCCGCGGCACTACGGCGAGTTCATCGAGTTCCTGAGCAAGGCGCGCGAGACGTTCCTGATGGCGCAGGACGGCCACATCCAGTTCGCCCAGTTCATAGACAACCTCAAGCAGATCTACAAGGGCAAGAAGAAGCTCATGAATCTGGTGAGGGAGAGGTTTGGGTGACGGGCCGACGGGCTGGTGTACGTTTTCACTTGAATCCCCTCGTCCCCCCCTCCCCATCTCCTTCCCCACTTGGTTCAGAAGTAGATGGGGATTCCTGCCGTCGAGATCTGCCGTTCAGACAGCCAGAACCGGGTTTCCACCGCGGTGGAGAAGGAGCTTGTGATGCTTGCTCCACAGGTGAGCTTAGACCGTCGCAGTCTAAATCATGGTATTAAATCAGGTTCTCCGGAGGCTTTAGAAATACCAGTATTTTGCGTACTTTCAGTCCATCTTAAAAAGGGCCCCTGTTATACCACCAGGTGTCATGTTGTGGAGCCATTATGAGCCATTTCTATCTATCTCAAATCTTTTCCTTTGAGGCGTCACAAATGTGGGATTGTCCAATCAGCTGGACGGAGTTAATTAGACAGTATGGTAGTTGGGAGAGCTGTCCGTCGTGCATATGAGCCGACACTCCCACTTAGTGATGTCTCGAAGGGGTAGATTTAAAGCACAAACAAAAGACTTGATACAATTCAAAACAGAAGTAAAGACGAAATTGCATTTAATAACTACAGTGGCAACAAACAAACTATAAGCCACACTTGGTATTTATGTTCATGGTCAGTTTACAAACAGAATTGTCATAGCATTGAAGATAAATACAAACTCTTTTGCGTAACACCAAGTGAATTTCCAACTTGCACTTCCATTTCCTCGTGGATTACCTAGAGCCTCAAACTAAACAGAAATGGCTTTAAACCAAGAGGACTCCCTATCTTAAGCAACAATTACCTCTCGTAAGGATTGTGTGTAAGCTTTAGTCCACCTTCTGGCACATAAAGAAGTTTGTAGAAGAAGATCCACAGAAATCATCGTTCCTTTGAATCAATATTCTTAGGTTTTTGTAATACTCAAATACTTGTTTTCGTTTTTTCAGTGTTGCCATTCATACTTCTCACATTTAACAAAGTACAGAAAAACACAAAGATACTGTCGTCGAGTTACTTGTTTGTGAAAAATGTCAAAATACATTCTCAGGGACTACTTTGGAAAATCAAAAAAAAAAAGTTAAGAAGCATTTTATTGTACAGAACACACAGATTATTGCGTCTGAAGATGTAAAAAATGTATACATTTACTAATTTATGACAAAATATTATATGTAATGCAAATACTTGAAGTTTTGGTATTTGTTTTTCTTTTTTACAAAAACATATCAGAAAGACTTGAACTGTGCGCCGGGTGGTGTTTTCTGAGGCCAGGTGACTGTCCAATGGCATTTGCATCGGATCCGTTGACCGTCAGTAACCTAGCAACAGCGCGTGTCAGTTGATTGTCACCGAAGGCAACGGAGGTTATTGACACCTTTTATTGACAAGCTGTGAAGCATCCAAAGGTGGACGACCTGAACAATGTTTTGAGTCGTTGTACTGATGCACTGTGACGACTCTTACGGTGAACAGAAAAACGGGCTAATTGCGAGACGATAAGTCGTCTTATTTTGTTATGTATTAATACACAGAAAGCATGCGTTCACATAGTGGAGCGCAGGTGGGGACCATAAACCATGGTTTAAAGAGTCTTCTGAGCAACAAGCCCTGGATCAGAGACTTACAGCCGACAGCATTCCCCAGGCGGCCATCTTGGTTCTAAGGAGGACCAAAGATGGCCACTATGTGAATAAGGCCCATAGCGCTCTGTTTTTAAAGGAAAATTCCACTGGTGGGCCATCCTCTATTCGTAGATGTAATATGTCCACCAGTCTACCCGTAATAACTTGGAATGGCACAGCTACTGCTTTCTGCTTCACCCTGGACTACAACAAGTCCACTATTACTACTTCAGTGTCTGCTATGCTAGCTAGCAAGGTGGCTAATGTGTCCGTTGTCGTTTTTTTTCCAAGCTCTTCCTGAATCAACAGCGATTTACAACTCTACTCTTTACTTTTTTTTTACCCTTATAGTGCAACTACCAGTTTTGTTGTTGATTTGCTTGCCAGACTAAAAGGGGAACCTTAAACATGTATGCCTTTTCTGTTGAACAAGCTAATGTTGCTTGACAGTGGAATTTCTCTTTCAATACAATTTTTACCTTTAAAACTACAGTATAACATGGGTACAGTAAAACTGGTTTCTTGTCCTTTGTCGGCCATTAAAGGAAAACTTGTTTAGGCCCAAGAAATGTATATTTGCCTCCTCTGTAGTGATACAGACTTTGTGCAGGGCAGAAAGTAACTGTTTAGGTCTTGACTGTTCAGCTTTTTATAGCCTACTGTATATGGTCCATGATTTATTTTTATTTTTCATTTGTTTGGCTGCTTTAAAATAACCAAATGACCATTTGTAACTACCAAACCTTGTTCATTTAAAAATAACAAATCAACAACATTTTTTTACTTCGGTTTCTTTTTTATATTCTGTATTCTGTGCTTTAAAAGCCCTTTGTTTCTCTTTGTTTCTTGTTTTTCTGTGAAAATGATTCAGTGTGACTTTCCCCTGTCCTCACTATAGGTCTGTTACTAGCTCCCTTGTTTATAAAATAACTATGATCATTTTATTTATTATATTGCGTAAAAAGATTGTACCACTGTTTCAACTTGCTGATGAAATGGAATTTTAAGGTTTGATACAGTAATATCAATTTATTTATGTAACTGGATCACTGTTTTATAAACTTGTTAATGATTCATTTTTCTTTTGATTAAAATTTTGAGAGGATACGGTCACTTTGTTTTTCTTTAAAACAAAAGAAACACGTGGTTTATCATTTAGAGGAACTAAAGAGTATGTGAATTCAATATATAAATTGAACACACAAGGCCCTTGAGGGAATCCATGAGATTAATTCTTGGATTTGGTTGATTTAATATTATTAATATCATTCAGAGGACTTAACCCCAAGATCCTTTGACATGTTGTTACATGATGCACAGGATAATCAAAATCACTTTCACCTTTCACCAAGGAATACGTTTTTTATCGGCCGTCATAAAATAAAACATAAGGGTAACACTGTCGTTTTTTATCAAATAAAACCTAAGGGGTAACAATGTCGTTTTTTATCAAATAAAACGTAAGGGGTAACACTGTCGTTTTTTATCAAAAAAAACATAAGGGGTAACACTGTCTTTTTTATCGGCCGTCATAAAAAAAAACATAAGGGGGAACACTGTCGTTTTTTATTGGCGGTCATCAAAAAAAACATAAGGGGTAACACTGTCGTTTTTTATTTGCCGTCATCAAAAAAAACATAAGGGGTAACACTGTCGTTTTTTATCACAAAAAACACAAGGGGTAACACTGTCGTTTTTTATCGGCCGTCATCAAAATAAAACATAAGGGGTAACACTGTCGTTTTTTATTGGCCGTCATCAAAAAAAACATAAGGGGTAACACTGTCGTTTTTTATTGGCCGTCATCAAAAAAAACATAAGGGGTAACACTGTCGTTTTTTATCACAAAAAACACAAGGGGTATCAGTCGTTTTTTATCGGCCGTCATCAAATAAAACACAAGGGGTAACACTATCGTTTTTTATCGGCCGTCATCAAAATAAAACATAAGGGGTAACACTGTCGTTTTTTATCAAAAAAAACATAAGGGGTAACACTGTACGTTTTTTATGGGCCGTCATCAAATAAATAATAAAATGTGACACTGTCGTTTGTTATCAAAAATAGGGCGGCTTAGCTCAGGAGGTAGAGCAGATGTCTTGAAACTGCAAGGTTGGTTGTTCGATCCCCAGCTCCTCCTAGCTGGGCAATTATAGTACAATTAAAAACATAAGGGGTAACACTGTCATTTTTTATGGGCCGTCATCAAATAAATAATAACATGTAACACTGTCGTTTATTGTCAAAAATAGGGCGGCTTAGCTCAGGAGGTAGAGCAGATGTTTTGAAACTGAAAGGTTGGTTGTTCGATCCCCAGCTCCTCCTAGCTGGGCAATTATAGTACAATTAAAAACATAAAGGGTAACACTGTCGTTTTTTGTCGGCCGTCATCAAAAAAAACATAAGGGGTAACGCTGTCGTTTTTTGTCAGCCGTCATCAAAAAAAAACATAAGGGGTAACACTGTCGTTTTTTGTCGGCCGTCATCAAAAAAAACATAAGGGGTAACACTGTCGTTTTTTATCGGCCGTCATCAAAAAAAACGTAGGGGGTAACACTGTCGTTTTTTATCGGCCGTCATCAAAATAAAACATAAGGGGTAACACTGTCGTTTTTTATCACAAAAAACATAAGGGGTAACACTGTCGTTTTTTATGGGCCGTCATCAAATAAATAATAAAATGTGACACTGTCATTTATTATCAAAAATAGGGCGGCTTAGCTCAGGAGGTAGAGCAGATGTCTTGAAACTGAAAGGTTGGTTGTTCGATCCCCAGCTCCTCCTAGCTGGGCAATTATAGTACAATTAAAAACATAAGGGGTAACACTGTCATTTTTTATAGGCCGTCATCAAATAAATAATAACATGTGACACTGTCGTTTATTACCAAAAATAGGGCGGCTTAGCTCAGGAGTTAGAGCTGATGTCTTGAAACTGAAAGGTTGGTTGTTCGACCCCCAGCTCCTCCTAGCTGGGCAATTATAGTACAATTAAAAACATCAAGGGTAACACTGTTGTTTTTTGTCGGCCGTCATCAAAAAAAACATAAGGGGTAACACTGTCGTTTTTTATCAAAAAAAACATAAGGGGTATCACTGTCGTTTTTTATCGGCCGTCATAAAAGAAAACATAAGGGGTAACACTGTTGTTTTTTATCAAAAAAAACATAAGGGGTAACACTGTCGTTTTTTATCGGCCGTCATCAAAAAAACATAAGGGGTAACACTGTCGTTTTTTATCGGCCGTCATCAAAATAAAACATAAGGGGTAACACTGTCGTTTTTTATCGGCCGTCATCAAAAAAAACGTAAGGGGTAACACTGTTGTTTTTTATCGGCCGTCATCAAAAAAAACATAAGGGGTAACACTGTCGTTTTTTATCAAAAAAAACATAAGGGGTAACACTGTCTTTTTTATCGGCCGTCATAAAAAAAAACATAAGGGGTAACACTGTCGTTTTTTATCACAAAAAACATAAGGGGTAACACTGTCGTTTTTTGTCGGCCGTCATAAAAAAAAACATAAGGGGTAACACTGTCGTTTTTTATCAAAAAAAACATAAGGGGTAACACTGTCGTTTTTTATCACAAAAACATAAGGGGTAACACTGTCGTTTTTTATCGGCCGTCATCAAAAAAAACATGAGGGGTAACACTGTTGTTTTTTATCAAAAAAAACATAAGGGGTAACACTGTCGTTTTTTATCGGCCGTCATCAAAAAAATCATAAGGGGTAACACTGTTGTTTTTTATCGGCCGTCATCAAAAAAAACATAAGGGGTAACACTGTCGTTTTTTATTGGCCGTCATCAAAAAAAACATAAGGGGTAACACTGTCGTTTTTTATCACAAAAAACATAAGGGGTAACACTGTCGTTTTTTGTCGGCCGTCATCAAAAAAAACACAAGGGGTAACACTGTCGTTTTTTATCAAAAAAAACACAAGGGGTATCACTGTCGTTTTTTATCGGCCGTCATCAAAAAAAACATAAGGGGTAACACTGTCGTTTTTTATCGACCGTCATCAAAATAAAACATAAGGGGTAACACTGTCGTTTTTTATTGGCCGTCATCAAAAAAAACATAAGGGGTAACATTGTCGTTTTTTATCACAAAAAACATAAGGGGTAACACTGTCGTTTTTTATCAAAAAAAACATAAGGGGTAACACTGTCGTTTTTTATCGGCCGTCATCAAAAAAAACATAAGGGGTAACACTGTCGTTTTTTATCGGCCGTCATCAAAAAAAACATAAGGGGTAACACTGTCGTTTATTATAAAAAGGAACATAAGGGGTAACACTGTCGTTTTTTAATGGGCCGTCATCAAATAAATAATAACACTGTTGTTTATTATCAAAGTTCGGGGGGCTTAGCTCAGGAGTTAGAGCAGTTGTCTTGAAACTGAAAGGTTGGTTGTTCGATTCCCAGCTCCTCCTAGCTGGGCAATCATAGTACAATTAAAAACATATGGGGTAACACTGTTGTTTGTTATCGGCCGTCATCAAAAAAAACATAAGGGGTAACACTGTCGTTTTTTATCAAAAAAAACATAAGGGGTAACACTGTCTTTTTTATCGGCCGTCATAAAAAAAAACATAAGGGGTAACACTGTCGTTTTTTATCACAAAAAACATAAGGGGTAACACTGTCGTTTTTTGTCGGCCGTCATCAAAAAAAACACAAGGGGTAACACTGTCGTTTTTTATCAAAAAAAACACAAGGGGTATCACTGTCGTTTTTTATCGGCCGTCATCAAAATAAAACATAAGGGGTAACACTGTAGTTTTTTATCAAAAAAAACATAAGGGGTAACACTGTCGTTTTTTATCACAAAAAACATAAGGGGTAACACTGTCGTTTTTTATCGGCCGTCATCAAAAAAAACATAAGTGGTAACACTGTTGTTTTTTATCAAAAAAAACATAAGGGGTAACACTGTCGTTTTTTATCGGCCGTCATCAAAAAAAACATAAGGGGTAACACTGTTGTTTTTTATCGGCCGTCATCAAAAAAAACATAAGGGGTAACACTGTCGTTTTTTATTGGCCGTCATCAAAAAAAACATAAGGGGTAACACTGTCGTTTTTTATCGGCCGTCATCAAAAAAAACATAAGGGGTAACACTGTCGTTTTTTATTGGCCGTCATCAAAAAAAACATAAGGGGTAACACTGTCGTTTTTTGTCGGCCGTCATCAAAAAAACCACAAGGGGTAACACTGTCGTTTTTTATCAAAAAAAACACAAGGGGTATCACTGTCGTTTTTTATCGGCCGTCATCAAAAAAAACATAAGGGGTAACACTGTCGTTTTTTATCGGCCGTCATCAAAATAAAACATAAGGGGTAACACTGTCGTTTTTTATCAAAAAAACATAAGGGGTAACACTGTCGTTTTTTATCACAAAAAACATAAGGGGCAACACTGTCGTTTTTTATCGGCCGTCATCAAAAAAAATATAAGGGGTAACGCTGTCGTTTTTCATTGGCCGTCATCAAAATAAAACATAAGGGGTAACACTGTAGTTTTTTATCAAAAAAAACATGAGGGGTAACACTGTTGTTTTTTATCGGCCGTCATCAAAAAAACCACAAGGGGTAACACTGTCGTTTTTTATCAAAAAAAACACAAGGGGTATCACTGTCGTTTTTTATCGGCCGTCATCAAAAAAAACATAAGGGGTAACACTGTCGTTTTTTATCGGCTGTCATCAAAATAAAACATAAGGGGTAACACTGTCGTTTTTTATCAAAAAAATATAAGGGGTAACGCTGTCGTTTTTCATTGGCCGTCATCAAAATAAAACATAAGGGGTAACACTGTAGTTTTTTATCAAAAAAAACATGAGGGGTAACACTGTTGTTTTTTATCAAAAAAAACATAAGGGGTAACACTGTCGTTTTTTGTCGGCCGTCATCAAAAAAACCACAAGGGGTAACACTGTCGTTTTTTATCAAAAAAAACACAAGGGGTATCACTGTCGTTTTTTATCGGCCGTCATCAAAAAAAACATAAGGGGTAACACTGTCGTTTTTTATCGGCCGTCATCAAAATAAAACATAAGGGGTAACACTGTCGTTTTTTATCAAAAAAACATAAGGGGTAACACTGTCGTTTTTTATCACAAAAAACATAAGGGGCAACACTGTCGTTTTTTATCGGCCGTCATCAAAAAAAATATAAGGGGTAACGCTGTCGTTTTTCATTGGCCGTCATCAAAATAAAACATAAGGGGTAACACTGTAGTTTTTTATCAAAAAAAACATGAGGGGTAACACTGTTGTTTTTTATCAAAAAAAACATAAGGGGTAACACTGTCGTTTTTTATCGGCCGTCATCAAAAAAATCATAAGGGGTAACACTGTTGTTTTTTATCGGCCGTCATCAAAAAAAACATAAGCGGTAACACTGTCGTTTTTTATTGGCCGTCATCAAAAAAAACATAAGGGGTAACACTGTCGTTTTTTATCGGCCGTCATCAAAAAAAACATAAGGGGTAACACTGTCGTTTTTTATTGGCCGTCATCAAAAAAAACATAAGGGGTAACACTGTCGTTTTTTATCACAAAAAACATAAGGGGTAACACTGTCGTTTTTTATCACAAAAAACATAAGGGGTAACACTGTCGTTTTTTGTCGGCCGTCATCAAAAAAAACACAAGGGGTAACACTGTCGTTTTTTATCAAAAAAAACACAAGGGGTATCACTGTCGTTTTTTATCGGCCGTCATCAAAAAAAACATGAGGGGTAACACTGTTGTTTTTTATCAAAAAAAACATAAGGGGTAACACTGTCGTTTTTTATCGGCCGTCATCAAAAAAATCATAAGGGGTAACACTGTTGTTTTTTATCGGCCGTCATCAAAAAAAACATAAGGGGTAACACTGTCGTTTTTTATCGGCCGTCATCAAAAAAAACATAAGGGGTAACACTGTCGTTTTTTATTGGCCGTCATCAAAAAAAACATAAGGGGTAACACTGTCGTTTTTTATCACAAAAAACATAAGGGGTAACACTGTCGTTTTTTGTCGGCCGTCATCAAAAAAAACACAAGGGGTAACACTGTCGTTTTTTATCAAAAAAAACACAAGGGGTATCACTGTCGTTTTTTATCGGCCGTCATCAAAAAAAACATAAGGGGTAACACTGTCGTTTTTTATCGACCGTCATCAAAATAAAACATAAGGGGTAACACTGTCGTTTTTTATCAAAAAAAACATAAGGGGTAACACTGTCGTTTTTTATCACAAAAAACATAAGGGGTAACACTGTCGTTTTTTATCGGCCGTCATCAAAAAAAATATAAGGGGTAACGCTGTCGTTTTTCATTGGCCGTCATCAAAAAAAACATAAGGGGTAACACTGTCGTTTTTTATCGGCCGTCATCAAAAAAAACATAAGGGCTAACACTGTCGTTTTTTATTGGCCGTCATCAAAAAAAACATAAGGGGTAACATTGTCGTTTTTTATCACAAAAAACATAAGGGGTAACACTGTCGTTTTTTATGGGCCGTCATCAAATAAATAATAACATTTGACACTGTCGTTTATTATCAAAAAAAGGGCCGCTTAGCTCAGGAGGAAGAGCAGATGTCTTGAAACTGAAAGGTTGGTTGTTCGATCCCCAGCTCCTCCTAGCTGGGCAATTATAGTACAATTAAAAACATAAAGGGTAACACTGTTGTATTTTATTCCCAGTCATCAAATAAAACGTAAGGGGTAACACTGTTGTTGTTTTATTGCCCGTCAACAAATAAAACGTAAGGGGTAACACTGTCGTTTTTTATCAAAAAAAACGTAAGGGGTAACACTGTCGTTTTTTATCAAAAAAATCGTAAGGGGTAACACTGTCGTTTTTTATTCCCACTGATTAAATAAAACGTTAGGGGTAACACTGTTGTTGTTTTATTGCCCGTCAACAAATAAAACGTAAGGGGTAACACTGTCGTTTTTTATCAAAAAAAACATAAGGGGTAACACTGTCGTTTTTTATCGGCCGTCATCAAAAAAAACATAAGGGGTAACACTGTCGTTTTTTATCGGCCGTCATCAAAAAAAACATAAGGGGTAACACTGTCGTTTTTTATCGGCCGTCATCAAAAAAAACATAAGGGGTAACACTGTCGTTTTTTATCGGCCGTCATCAAAAAAAACATAAGGGGTAACACTGTCGTTTTTTATCGGCCGTCATCAAAAAAAAATAAGGGGTAACACTGTTGTTTTTTATCGGCCGTCATCAAAAAAAACATAAGGGGTAACACTGTCGTTTTTTATTGGCCGTCATCCAAAAAAAACATAAGGGGTAACACGGTCGTTTTTTATCGGCCGTCATCAAAAAAAACATAAGGGGTAACACTGTCGTTTTTTATTGGCCATCATCAAAAAAAACATAAGGGGTAACACTGTCGTTTTTTATCGGCCGTCATCAAAAAAAACATAAGGGGTAACACTGTCGTTTTTTATCACAAAAAACATAAGGGGTAACACTGTCGTCTTTTGTCGGCCGTCATCAAAAAAAACACAAGGGGTAACACTGTCGTTTTTTATCAAAAAAAACACAAGGGGTATCACTGTCGTTTTTTATCGGCCGTCATCAAAAAAAACATAAGGGGTAACACTGTCGTTTTTTATCGGCCGTCATCAAAATAAAACATAAGGGGTAACACTGTCGTTTTTTATCAAAAAAAACATAAGGGGTAACACTGTCGTTTTTTATCAAAAAAAACATAAGGGGTAACACTGTCGTTTTTTATCGGCCGTCATCAAAAAAAATATAAGGGGTAACACTGTCGTTTTTCATTGGCCGTCATCAAAAAAAACATAATGGGTAACACTGTCGTTTTTTATCACAAAAAACATAAGGGGTATCACTGTCGTTTTTTATCGGCCGTCATCAAAAAAAACATAAGGGGAAACACTGTCGTTTTTTATCGGCCGTCATCAAAAAAAACGCAAGGGGTAACACTGTCGTTTTTATTGGCCGTCATCAAAAAAAACATGAGGGGTAACACTGTCGTTTTTTATCCAAAAAAACATAAGGGGTAACACTGTCGTTTTTTATCGGCCGTCATCAAAAAAAACATAAGGGGTAACACTGTCGTTTTTTATCAAAAAAAACATAAGGGGTATCACTGTCGTTTTTTATCGGCCGTCATCAAAAAAAACATAAGGGGTAACACTGTTGTTTTTTATCGGCCGTCATCAAAAAAAACATAAGGGGTAACACTGTTGTTTTTTATTGGCCGTCATCCAAAAAAAACATAAGGGGTAACACGGTCGTTTTTTATCGGCCGTCATCAAAAAAAACATAAGGGGTAACACTGTCGTTTTTTATTGGCCATCATCAAAAAAAACATAAGGGGTAACACTGTCGTTTTTTATCGGCCGTCATCAAAAAAAACATAAGGGGTAACACTGTCGTTTTTTATCACAAAAAACATAAGGGGTAACACTGTCGTCTTTTGTCGGCCGTCATCAAAAAAAACACAAGGGGTAACACTGTCGTTTTTTATCAAAAAAAACACAAGGGGTATCACTGTCGTTTTTTATCGGCCGTCATCAAAAAAAACATAAGGGGTAACACTGTCGTTTTTTATCGGCCGTCATCAAAATAAAACATAAGGGGTAACACTGTCGTTTTTTATCAAAAAAAACATAAGGGGTAACACTGTCGTTTTTTATCAAAAAAAACATAAGGGGTAACACTGTCGTTTTTTATCGGCCGTCATCAAAAAAAATATAAGGGGTAACACTGTCGTTTTTCATTGGCCGTCATCAAAAAAAACATAATGGGTAACACTGTCGTTTTTTATCACAAAAAACATAAGGGGTATCACTGTCGTTTTTTATCGGCCGTCATCAAAAAAAACATAAGGGGAAACACTGTCGTTTTTTATCGGCCGTCATCAAAAAAAACGCAAGGGGTAACACTGTCGTTTTTATTGGCCGTCATCAAAAAAAACATGAGGGGTAACACTGTCGTTTTTTATCCAAAAAAACATAAGGGGTAACACTGTCGTTTTTTATCGGCCGTCATCAAAAAAAACATAAGGGGTAACACTGTCGTTTTTTATCAAAAAAAACATAAGGGGTATCACTGTCGTTTTTTATCGGCCGTCATCAAAATAAAACATAAGGGGTAACACTGTCGTTTTTTATCAAAAAAAACATAAGGGGTAACACTGTCGTTTTTTATCGGCCGTCATCAAAAAAAACATAAGGGGTAACACTGTCGTTTTTTATCCAAAAAAACATAAGGGGTAACACTGTCGTTTTTTATCGGCCGTCATCAAAAAAAACATAAGGGGTCACACTGTCGTTTTTTATCGGCCGTCATCAAAAAAAACATAGGGGGTAACACTGTCGTTTTTTATTGGCCATCATCAAAAAAAACATAAGGGGTAACACTGTCGTTTTTTATCACAAAAAACATAAGGGGTAACACTGTCGTTTTTTGTCGGCCGTCATCAAAAAAAACATAAGGGTTACCCCTTATGTTTTTTATCGGCCGTCATCAAAATAAAACATACGGGGTAACACTGTCGTTTTTTATCGGCCATCATCAAAAAAAACATAAGGGGTAACACTGTCGTTTTTTATCGGCCGTCATCAAAAAAAACATAAGGGGTAACACTGTCGTTTTTTATCGGCCGTCATCAAAAAAAACATAAGGGGTAACACTGTCGTTTTTTATCAAAAAAAACATAAGGGGTAACACTGTCGTTTTTTATCGGCCGTCATCAAAAAAAACATAAGGGGTAACACTGTCGTTTTTTATCACAAAAACATAAGGGGTAACACTGTCGTTTTTTGTCGGCCGTCATCAAAAAAAACATAAGGGGTAACACTGTCGTTTTTTATCAAAAAAAACATAAGGGGTAACACTGTCGTTTTTTTATGGGCCGTCATCAAATAAATAATAAGATCTGACATTGTCATTTTTTATCAAAGATCCGGCGGCTTAGCTCAGGAGGTAGAGCAGTTGTCTTGATACTGAGAGGTTGCATGTTCGATCCCCAGCTCCTCCTAGCTGGGCAATTATAGTACAATTAAAAACATAAGGGGTAACACTGTTGTTTTTTATTCCCAGTCATCCTATAAAACGTAAGGGGTAACACTGTTGTTGTTTTATTGCCTGTCAACAAAAAAAACATAAGGGGTAACACTGTCGTTTTTATCGGCCGTCATCAAAAAAAACATAAGGGGTAACACTGTCGTTTTTTATCAAAAAAAACATAAGGGGTGACACTGTCGTTTTTTATTGGCCGTCATCAAAAAATACGTAAGGGGTAACACTGTCGTTTTTTATCGGCCGTCATCAAAAAAAACATAAGGGGTAACACTGTCGTTTTTTATCGGCCGTCATCAAAAAAAACATAAGGGGTAACACTGTCGTTTTTTATCGGCCGTCATCAAAAAAAACATAAGGGGTAACACTGTCGTTTTTTATCAAAAAAAACATAAGGGATAACACTGTCGTTTTTTATTGGCCGTCATCAAAACAAACATAAGGGGTAACACTGTCGTTTTTTATCGGCCGTCATCAAAAAAAACATAAGGGGTAATACTGTCGTTTTTTTCAAATAAAACGTAAGGGGTAACACTGTCGTTTTTTATTGCCCGTCATCAAATAAAACGTAAGGGGTAACACTGTCGTTTTTTATTCCCAGTCATCAAATAAAACGTAAGGGGTAACACTGTCGTTTTTTTATTGCCCGTCATCAAATAAAACGTAAGGGGTAAGACTGTTGTTTTTTATCAAATAAAACATAAGGGGTAACACTGTCGTTTTTTTCTCAAATAAAACATAAGGGGTAACACTGTCTTTTTTTATCGGCCGTCATCAAAAAAAACATTAGGGGTAACACTGTCGTTTTTTTATTGCCCGTCATCAAATAAAACGTAAGGGGTATCACTGTCGTTTTTTACCAAATAAAACATAAGGGGTAACACTGTCGTTTTTTATTGGCCGTCATCAAAAAAAACATAAGGGGTAACACTGTCGTTTTTTATTGGCCGTCATCAAAAAAAACATAAGGGGTAACACTGTCGTTTTTTATCGGCCGTCATCAAAAAAAACATAAGGGGTAACACTGTCGTTTTTTATTGGCCGTCATCAAAAAAAACATAAGGGGTAACACTGTCACAACACCCACCCCTTGTCGGTGATTGGTTGGAATACTATTTATTTGGTTTTGAGTGGTTGGTAGTACCATTTGTTTTTGTGTGCGATCTCAGAGCATAGGCTGCCTACAGAGACACGTTTTTTTGACGGCCTGCTTATGGGGCAGGCAGCTAGCGGATCGTGAGGAAAGATCAGATGAATGTGATTATTTATGTTTCGGCCTAGATTCGCTGATACAACCTCTAGAACATAACATACTGTCGTTTTTGTTGGCCATCATCAAATAAAACTTAAGGGGTAACACTGTCTTTTTTTTTTCAAATAAAACATAAGGGGTAACACTGTCGTTTTTAATTGGCCGTCATCACATAAAACGTAAGGGGTAACGATGTCGTTTTTTATCATATAAAACATAAGGGGTGACTTTATCATCGTTATATTTTATTTATAAGGGCCATTAGAACTGCATTATTACATTTCACTCTGATGACCTACAAATGTTAATGATTAATTTGACGATGGCTTGTGACTTAAAGACGTGCATGAGAAGTAACGTCCAATCAAAGCCCCCATCCAAGGTGACAGAATTTCTCCTTTTGTTTTGTCTCCTAGCAACAAGGGCCCTCTGGCAGTTGATTGGTCCTAAATAATTATAGAAATGGCTTTTTATATAGTCTCAGTGAGACCCTTTAATATGAATAGATTCAATTGAATTTTTTTTAAATTCTCCATTACTCTTTTTTTTTTACATCGTATTAGGTCTTGTATTATCAGGATTGTGTTATTTCATTTTGCACACTTTTTTTAAAATAAATAGTTATTGTATTTAGCTATAATTAGATCTTTCCTCCTTTAAATAATCATTGTATCGGCTCCCCAGTGCACCTACTGTATGGGGATACACACTTTAGATATAGTCTTATTCATGGCTGGGGTCCATAATTCAATCCTAATTAAAAGAAAATCCTCCAGAGATGCTGACTTGAGCAGTCTTTCTCAACTCACCCAGAACTGATGATTAATAGGCTGATGGAATTGTACTTCAATAATAATTTCACTCATTACAGCATTAAAAAGAAGAGATCTGAATTCTTTGTTTAAAGAACTTAAATTTAAATTGCATTTAGAATTACCACACAGCCTGGTTTTGCAATAATACCTTGCCAGGGACAATGTAAAATATTTCCTTTGGGATTATTTAATTCATTCATCATTATATTATGCTTAAATGATTAGTTTACATAGTGGAATTGAAACTCTATAATTGATCAGTGATAGCAAGCAAAATTATGATTGACAAGTTAGGAAAAAACTATATATTTACGACAGCATTTTATTATAAAGCGGACGTCCTTAGCCACAGATTTATGATATCTGTATATAAACTTGTTGTTAAAGAAGAAAAGTATAAATACTCACTTTTTCTTTCCTTTCAATCTCAACATTCTCTACTCTGATCGCTTTCAGTGGTCCTTTAACAATATAAACATTCAGTGCACACAAATAGAGGTTAAATTACCTCAAAGATCATAGTGGTACTACAAGAATATGCACACACACACACACAAACACACACACACACACACACACACACACACACACACACACACACACACACACACACACACACACACACACACACACACACACACACACACACACACACACACAAACACACACGTACATACATGTACTCACTCACTAACTCGCCATGCACACTAGCTATGCACACCAACATACATACAAACAAACAAATACACAACCACACGCGACCACATGCATCAATTTATAGCCACTCACATACACACAATCTTGCCTCACTCACTCCTTCACTCACTCACTCACTCATGCAAACTGGCTACATACCAACAAACAAACAAATGCACACACACACACACACACACACACACACACACACACACACACACACACACACACACACACACACACACACACACACACACATTATGAATGTATGGGGCTACAGGGTTGGTGTGTGTCCTTGTGGCCTTTGGCGTGGTCCTGTGGGACGTGGCATTGACGTACCTGCAGGCAGTCATTAGGAGCCTGCCTCCTGGCCAGGCATCGACCTCCTGTTCCAGAACCAGGGGAGCAATGGACGTCTAGACCCTAGAGTCTAGACTGTACAGGTTGGTCCAGACGCCCCGGTGAGGGGCAGTGGGGGGGCCGTGGTGTGCTGGCTACACTAATCTGTTGTTTACTATCCATGTTGTGTATTTGTTGTTCTGTGGTTGTTTACTATATATGTTGTTGTGTTGTTGTTTCCCATGCATTTAGTTATGTTGTTGTTATTTGGTTGTTTCCTATATGTGTTGTTGTCTTGTTGTTTACTATTTGTGTTTTTTTTATGTTGTTGTGTGGTTGTTTACTAAATATGTTGTTGTCTTGTTGTTTCCAATGTATTTAGTTATAGTGTTGTAATATGGTCGTTTACTATATGTGTTATAATGTTGTTGTTTCATAGGTATTTTGTTATGTGATTCTTTACTATGCCATTTTATTTATTTATGTGTCTTTAAAGGTCTTTGCAGCCTTATTTTCCTAATTTCTTCACTCATCCATCTACTGAGAGGGAGAGTTTTGTTGTTTATGTCGTTGCTTTGTCCTTGCACTGCTCTACTGTCTACTCCTCCATAATTCTTATTGCACTGTAAGTGCGCTTAAACAATAAGGGTACTTGTAGAACTTGGCTGTTTATTTACTATACTGTAAAGCCCCTACAAATAAATATATGTTAATCACTAAAGAAGAGAAAGAGGTGATGTTCTCAAAAGAAGAGAGAAGGCGAAGTGGTGTACACTTATTGGACATGTTGATGCCCCATTGATCTCCATCTCTGAAAGCCATTTGACGTAACCCTGTTCACATCAAAATTGCTTTTAATTTTTTAACACCATACAGGATACTGCATGCCTGTAGACACAATTGAAAAGCGTGGGTGTGTGTGTCCCGCATGAGAAAAACAATATTTATCAAAACATTGCAAATAAACGCTTTATTGTACATTCGTCTTGACTTGTTTGTTAGCACCTCCTACAGGACGGGAACCGCAGCTACAACTAGCCTATAGCACATTAAAGGTGTTTGCCAATTTGACACAGAAATGAAGACAAAGAGCGAAACAAATGCACTTGACTGGGGGCTATCCTAAAGACTATTTAAGTTTAAGTTTATGCGTTGAATCCCGGTAGCTTTGTAGGCCTGTTGGTGAGCTTAGCTTTAATATTGCACAAGGCAGGGTGCTGCATGCTGACTAATTGTCCCCACCACATTGTGCCGGGAAGCGTAAAGCAATGTTTCAATAAGGCTAGTTCTCGGAAACAGAAGACGAGTATGAGACATTGATGACCGCTTCCTATTTAGAGCAGGGGCCTCGGAAAAGGAAGTTGTCATCAAAGTCTCACATCCTCGCTCCTTATATTTAACGCATGCCCTAAAACCACTGGGTGTCCCGCTCTGCTGGCGGTGGATCCCCACTGAGTCATGGTGATTCATCACATCAGGAGCCAGATATCCAATATCGTAGTGCACACAGTTGTGTTTAATACAATACAATTGTGTGCAAAAGGGTCTACAACCCAAGATCCAGTAACAATAATCCTTGCTGTAAACCCCAATGACTAACGTTACTGTTATGTTGTGTATAATTGCGGGTATTTTGTATCTAGAAGCATGCCTATATAGGAGGGAGTTTTACTAAGGATATTATAAAGATTAATGATGATTACATCGGTAAAAATAATCAGATCTCATGTATTTTTTATGTGTTAGCATATGACACAATCTATTTTAGCATTTGCCAGCATAACTATCTGAAGACCTCAGCCCTTGATGTTTAAAGGAATAGCTCGGGGTCCCTATCAACACCAGTTATTGGATTCAAATAAGTAAAACGTTTTAACATTTTAAATCGACATAGACATCTTACCATGGCCCAATGAGCATCTGAAGCGCGAGTGACTGTTTTTCTACATTGATGGAATTGTGTGTGACAGTCTTTGAATAAATTTGAAGCAGACTTCATTATCAATGAACTGAAACAATGGAAATCACACTGCTTAAGGTGGACATTTCAATCCCGCGATCTGACCTTCTAGTATATAGCATTACATTTTTCAAAGGCTAAAGATTGAAAAGGATTGCTGCAACCACCTTTTATTGAAATTAATTAGCATAAACATTAACACACAAAGTGGTTTTGTGTATAATGCCTGGCAATGTGTTTGGCAGTCCATCCCCCAATAACTCTCTGTTCTGGGCTGGCTCCTCTCTCTGATGGGGTTATGTTCTGAATAAACCTACTGTTTATTGACTGTTTGCTTTGTATAATACGTAACAAAGCATATAGATCATGTCTCACTAGGACCAACACACACACACACACACACACACACACACACACACACACACACACACACACACACACACACACACACACACACACACACACACACACACACACACACACACACACACACACACAAAGAATGGGAAGGCTATAGATTACTAAACTGTAAGTGCCAGTGACTCCCAAGGGCAATGTTTGAGGTCCAGTGAACAGGACTAAGGGCCTCGTTCTTGCCAGCCACCCTTTCCGTACTAAATCTGCTCCACTGCCTCTTGGGCAGAATCACAATCAGTAAAATCAGCCTTTTGAATTTACTGCCATCTATGTCTTAGCCTATAACATAGAATCATCTCGCTTCCTGTTGTTTGGTGGTTTAGCTATTCCAGATGTGGCACACACACACACACACACACACACACACACACACACACACACACACACACACACACACACACACACACACACACACACACACACAGTATGTGTGGAAGAAAGTTGAATCCAATAAAAGGCACCAAGATGACTAATCATTTCGTATTAAGTATCGACTTCATTCATGATAGTAAATGACGGTACTGGAGTTCGGGACTCGGTTGATGGTTGCAACCATCAACCGAGAACCGTGGTTATGGTTCTCTAGTGCCATCGTCTGTCATTAGAAGGTAACTACAACAAACATATCCCTCATATTGTACAGTGTTTGTGTTGTCATGCCTAAATTAATAGGAATTATTAAAATACCTTCGATTTATTTGTTAGTAAAATAAAAAAGAGAAAAGCTAAACCAAGCTTTGGCCTATAATTGTTTGTAATATTCAACCAATTAAAAAGCATTTATTATTATTATTATTATCTAACTACTTATTATCTATAAGTAAGTCATTTACAATACAGATATTTTCATTTGTTAGAATAACTAATATATCCTGCTTTGGAAAAGCAATAACTTGTGTAGGCTTTTAATGTATATGTTTAGAGCCAATAAACGACATTCATGTTTACTTTCTTGATCATTATGTGAACAAACATGAAACCGTTATTCTGATGGACATATGAGGAATATGCGATCATCAATAATACCCGAATAACCTTTACAGTTTAGAGAAAAACTCTTTGGGCGAGTCTCTAGCGCATGCGCTCTCCCGTCCCTCGCTCCCGCTCACACTGACCTACCAGTTTCTGCAGCGCAACTTGAAGGAAACCGGGGCTCTAGCAGGAACACGCCCAGTGGCTCAATACTGGAATAAATCACATCGGCATGGCCGCTATTTTTGGGAAGATAATATTTGGCATTTATGTGGACATCAAAAGAAGCGATGGTAGGTACACTACGCCTTCAACTAGGCCCAGTGAAAATCACGGAGCAAACCCATATTCTAAGAGAAAATCGTGGATGTCTCCAGGCACAAGCTCCACCATCATCTTTGTTGCTGCCTGCGCCTTGGCCAACACCGCCGCCGATTTGGGGAGGATCGCTTGGGGTTCGGAACGAGACGATTCCTCAGGATAAACCTCGCGTCTTTACAATGGCTACAGTCACTCGGGTTGACTATAATTGACTGTCAACCACCGAGACGTGACTTACAATTTCATTCACCACCTGTGCGGTAGTCTGGCCAAATAGGTCGGCTGTATTTTATTATCCCCCTCCACCCCACGCCATCCCTAGAGGACATGATCTTGGTCCCTAAGCCAACGTGACCGGCGTTATGTATAACTTTAAACCCCTGAGGAAAATAGTACATAGATGGCATTCAGGGATTCAGCCTGTTCGATGATTTTTCGTTTAAAGTGGCCTATTGGATCGGTAACCACCATGCATGCGTGTCCTGTCACTTGAGTGCAATTACTTAAATCCTCAAACCGCAAATGAAAGATGCTGCTATATTTAGGTTACTGAAGCTATTTCATGACACAAGCTGTGCCAGCTGCACAGTACAGTAGAACCATTAATTTCCGCCCAGAAATAGGCCATTTGGCATTTCGGCGTCACGCTATGACCATACACTTCTGCCTGTGTCAAAGTGGTACGATAGTCACTGAACCAACAGCTGGATTGGAAGAAAAACGACGAAATAAGGTTTTGCCACGGGAGTGAACGGGTTGTGATTCGATGCGCACGATCAAAGGGTAGATCATTAGCATACTACGAGTGTCTGGGTCCGCTTCGATCATGCAGCAGCGAACACGCCTTGTAGCTCCATCATCTGGTGCCTGCTGTCTGCTTCTCTCCTCCACCACAGGCAGAATACACCATGCGATGGTCACGGCTCTCAACGAGGAGAACGAGAGCGTGACAGTGGAATGGTTGGAGAATGGAGACACCAAAGGGAAAGAGGTGGGACTGAGGAAGAAGAGGGAGCTAAATAATGAAATAAGGGTTGTGCCTTTTGTACACACGTTGTCAATTGGGATTGGATTTCAATCTATCAGACACTGTTTCACCTTGGAATTTAGGTTTCCAGTTCATAATTCAAATCCAGACATGCTGTAGTTCCAGGCATATGAAGCTATACAGCAATATAGCTATATTGTAATAGCCTTTCAGTGAAACGTACCGTACTGACCATACATACATACTCATGAATAGCTGCTCTTGACTAGCTTTCATCTGATTGGCGGAGCCTGTAGAAAGATACCTGTCATAGCCTGGGTGTTTGAGCAGAATGTGAATACCAAGCTCTCAAGCTGTAGCTCATCCATTAGTAATACATGACAGCCACATAGTAACTCAGGATCATAACAATACAGTATTACCGGAAAAAAGTGTCAGGTAAAAGGACGTCGACTGTGCACCTTTATTTAGCATTGAGCATAATGATTTTCAGTGAGTTCAGATACAGGTCATTTAGGTGTATGAAGGGTATGTAAAGAGGATCTTGCTCCAGCATGCCTACAGGTAAGCTTGATACATAAATATATTTAAATATCAGTTCAGAATACGTAGAAACATGTCTCATGACTGTGAAACCAAATCGCCCCTCTGGGACAATCAAAGACATATTCTCTACTCTACTCATTTCCTTTCAGCCGAGGATATCTATGATTCGCTGGGTGCAGTACCAGGGTGGACTAACGTTGGTCCTTGTGCCCTCAGATTGACCTGGAGAGCGTTTTCGCTCTCAATCCACATTTTGCACCTGAGGAGGAGGTGCCACTGAGTCCAGAGACTCCACCTTCCTCCACCTCTACTGCTGCCAAAGCCACCAAGCTGCCCAAGGTCTCATACACCTCCCTATGCACCTCCCGTAACACCGTCATCACCTGACACCATTACCCCCATCATCTGTCGTATTTCTGCTAGATATTGTTAATGGACGGACGCAGGTTTACATTTATAATTGTGACGATTACTCAAAATGAACTTGAATAGGAATAGGAATGCCTAACAAATACTTTGAAAGCTTCATTGATTGGTTGGTTGTAAGATCACACACTTATGGTAAATATAGAGTTGCCGGTCAATGAAATGCGTCATTACGTTTCATGGCAGAGTATCAACAAACCTCTCAACTCGGGTCCATGTCAACCAGCCTTAATTTCAGTGTGATGATTGTTGTTCTAGCTAAGAGCGATTCTAACAAATCGGTTTGTTGTCCCGATCTTCCAGAGTCGACGGACAATCGTTCCACCCAAGACTGAGAACCCAATGCGAGAGAACAGAGGTAGGCCCTCTGACACACCCACCATCTCCCAGAGATCTGCTGGCCTACAACCCAACACCCCCCTCCCGAGATTATTATAGTGCTCTTATCTGATAGTAAAATAGTGTTTTAATAACATGCATATGGATAATGGTCCTGCTAAGAAGGGCTAACCCTGCCACGCATAATATGTTATTTGTCTGTTAGAAGCAGTTAATAATGCCATTCATTTCATTTAAAGTAAACTGTGTGTGTGTGTGTGTGTGTGTGTGTGTGTGTGTGTGTGTGTGTGTGTGTGTGTGTGTGTGTGTGTGTGTGTGTGTGTGTGTGTGTGTGTGTGTGTGTGTGTGTGTGTGTGTGTGTGTGTTTTAACCTGACCTGTCCCCCCCCCCGCCTCCAGCTGCATCGGTGGGCACCACCCGGGCCCGGCCCAGCCACCAGGTCCCGCCCAGCGAGCCCCCCCCGCCCGCCATCCAGCCCCCGCCCACACAGGCACAGACCCTGCTGCAGCAGCAGATGGGTAAACACAGAGACACACACACAGAGACACCCCATAATCACATGGGAACTATCACCGTAGTAGCAGCAGAACCACGGAACAGCAGGACAGCACATACAGCTGCACATAGAAGGACTTAGAACGACACACAGTAACATGTAGACGCTGTTATAAGACCACACACAGTAACATGCGTAGACAGACACTGTTATAAGACCACACAGAACTACACACAGTAACATGTAGACACTGTTCTAAGACCACACACAGTAAACATGCGTAGACTATTTTATGTCACTTCTTGCGGAACTACATTCATTAACATACGTAGACAGACACTGTTATAGAGCTCCACACAGAACTACACACAGTAACAAACGTAGACAGACTGTGTAATAGAACTACACACAGAACTACACACAGTAATACACGTAGACACTTACAAAAGTACGCAAAGAACTAGACACAGTAAAATATGTAGACAGTGGTATAAAACCACACAGAGGAACATACTTAGGCACTGGGCAGAGCCAAGATGGCGCCGAGGCCCGACGCGCTGGATGTGTGGCTGTTTACCAGTCACCAGTGACCTCATGCCTCCCGGGCCATATTGTGCTGGCGAGGCTGAAAGGCCCTTTGAGTCGGCCACAGGCTCAGCTTTTATCACTGCACGAGTTCTCCCCGTTAAGGAAAGCCTTCGGATTGAGCGTTGAATATAAAGAACTAACACACTTTTTTTTTTATATAAAACAAAATCGAGACTTAAACCAAGCTGTTAGATTGTGAGGATTTTTTTCTTTCTTTTCTCTTTCTTTTTCACTCTTCCTCGGTCTGTCACACACTTTTTTATCTCTCTCCACTCTCTCCCTATCTCCCACTCCTCTCTCTCTCACCCACTATATCTCTCTCTCTCAACCCTCCCTCCCTCCCTCCCCTCTCTTACCCCCGCCCCCTATCCCTCTCCTCTCTCTCCCCCCTTCCTGCTCTTTCTCTCCCCCTCCCTGACCCTATCTCCCCCTCACTCCCTCTCTACCTCTCTCTCTCTCTCTCTCTCTCTCTCTCTCTCTCTCTCTCTCTCTCTCTCTCTCTCTCTCTCTCTCTATCTCTCTCTCTCTCTCTCTCTCTCTCTCTCTCTCTCTCTCTCTCTCTCTCTCTCTCTCTCTCTCTCTCTCTAGCGCGGAGAAAGTCCAACTGTGTGAAGGAGGTGGAGAAGCTGCAGGAGAAGAGGGAGAAAAGGAGACTCCAGCAACAGGAACTCAGAGAGAAGAAAGCACAAGTGAGACTCGGATCTGCTTTATGTCGTTCATGTTCTCAGAGAACACTGCTCTGATGGGTTGCATTTCTTTTGTATTGTTGTCTGTCTTTGCAGGAGGTGGATGCCACTCTACCCAACTATGAGATCATGTGTATGATCAGGGACTTCAGGGCCAGTCTGGACTACAGGCCACTAAACACCACTGATCTGGTATGTCCTGTTCAACACAGCAGATTGATAGGGAAGGAATTCACCAGAATAGCCCAGTCTACAAAGCAATCGAATTAAGACTTTTGAGAGCTTTAGAGTGATTCCTATGGTGGTTAAAAGAGCATACCATTTAGGCCCAATCGAGAAGAAGGGGTAAGGGGTAGAAATGGGATTGGGCCTTAAAGTCTGTCTGCACTACAACTGTGTGTTTTGATGTTCCAGATAGAGGAGCACAGGATCTGTGTCTGTGTACGAGCACGCCCCCTCAATAAAAAAGGTTGGAAACACTTTATTACACTATTCAAGCAACATCATGTTAACTATAAACACCCTTATTATAACACTAATTATTAAAGGGGTCATTTTTTATCGTCAGCTAGAAAACCAACCCTTTAGTGACATCCCAAGTGGGAGTATCCATCTATCTGAGTGATGAATAGATCGGCCTACCAGTTGGTACGGCCCAGTGGGCCGGCTGGTCTATTAATCATACATCTGGGTGCCATCACACTCCCACTAGGGGTGTCACCAATGGAAAGATGCTGCTATGTTTAGGCTGGGTTGGGATGACCAATCATCATCAAACCTGGTGATATGAAAACATTGTCTCCATTCTCTCTCCTTGTTCAGAGCTGACCACAAAGGACCTGGACGTGATCACCGTCCCCAGCAAGGACGTGGTGATGGTCCACGAGCCCAAGCAGAAGGTGGACCTGACCCGCTACCTGGAGAACCAGACCTTCCGCTTCGACTACGCCTTCGACGACAGCACCACCAACGAGATGGTCTACAGGTATAGCACGGGCAGCAGGACCCCCGGCCTTTTTTACAGAAATGTAATCAAGGTGTACTGTTGCTGTCAAATAAATTAAAATAAACTAGCATTCATATTTGATTTAAAGTGCAATGTCCCAGGATATGAGCCACCTTCAGATAGATACATTGTACATTATTTATTTAATGTACATTTTTGTGAAAACACATATTTTCAATATTTATCATTTTTATATTTGATTTCCTAACTGAATTTTAGTTTTTTTCTATATTTTAGCTGTGACAGTAGTAATTTAACATTTCTCTGGTGATCAATAAAATAAGCGGACTCTGAACCCAAATTCTAATGGATCTGAATCTGCAGTCAAAATGGTTCTCACATGGGTCCCCAGGTTCACTGCTCGTCCTCTGGTTGAGACTATATTTGAAAGGGGGATGGCCACCTGTTTTGCGTACGGACAAACTGGAAGTGGAAAAACACACGTGAGTGTAATATATTTATATACAGATGTGTATGTGTGACAGGTAAAGTATAAATGCTTAACATAAATATACATTTAAGATAGATATCAATTTAATGTTAGATATATTTCGGGAGGGGATTTTAGGGTTGCATTTGATCCAACACACACTTGGAATATTAGAAGTTCTGCATTCTGCTTCATTTTCAAGTTGTTTGTATGGGTCTCTCATTTCAGACTATGGGTGGGGACTTCTCTGGAAAGAACCAGGACTGCTCTAAAGGGATTTACGCCCTTGCAGGTCTGTATTCTACCTACTTCTACTACTGCATTGGTTCACAGTACGTTTCAGTGGCCGTCAGCCAAGTTCAGATGCGTTAATCCTAAACCTCTTCTTTCCTTCTTTCAGCCCGAGAAGTGTTTGTCATGTTAGGGAAACCAAACTACAAGAAACTTGACCTTCAGGTCTTCGCCACATTTTTCGAGATTTACAGCGGAAAGGCAAGTGCTGGAAATTGGCCCATCTATTGATGTTATGAATGATGTTTTTACATTATGAATTTCATAATTCATTGTGTTTTTACACTATGAATTATGAAAGGTTTCTGTGTTAATCATCATACTCTTTTCATTATGGTTCATTCTGTAATGTAATAAGATTACATTCTGTAATCTTTTTTGCTTTTTACTACATTAGTATGAGGAACTTCTTTACTCCTTGTTAGGTTATAACTGAATGATCTAACTTAAAGGTTAGTGAAGGCTAATGAAGGTTCTAAATGAAGGTTTTAACTGCAATGTTATGAATGATTGTTCTAACAGTGAGGGCTATGTATATATGTGTGTGTGTGTGCGTGTGTGTGTTTGTGTGTTGCAGGTGTTTGACCTGCTGAACCGGAAGGCCAAGCTGCGGGTGCTGGAGGACGGTAAGCAGCAGGTGCAGGTGGTGGGGCTGCAGGAGAAGGAGGTCAAGTGCACAGAAGACGTCCTCAGACTCATAGAGGTCGGGAACAGCTGCAGGTAAACGGCTAGGGGAGGAAGGAAACACATGATACCTCATACACACCCGGTGGTACACACACACCTGGTGGTAAATACTGCTGTTCAACGTGTGAATACATAGAAAGCGTTTTAAAGCTGCAGCAGGTGAAAAACATTCCCACCAGCATGTACTACCTGCCAGCAAGCTATAAGCTCCAAAAGCTAGGCTAGCGTTTAATCGGGTTCAGAAAGCTGATTGACAGCCAACGTTCTTTCTATTTGAGCTGCTCTGATTGGTTAGCAGAGGACCTCGCTGTGAAACTGGAATATCTCTGCAGCGATAGAAAACATTGACAGAATATTGTAGAATATAGCAAATATTTCTAGCCGTTTTAAAATGGACCCGTCTCTCTCCCAGGACCTCGGGACAGACCTCGGCCAACGCACACTCGTCCCGCAGCCACGCTGTGTTCCAGATCATTCTGCGGCGACGAGGCAAGATGCACGGCAAGTTCTCCCTCATCGACCTGGCGGGGAATGAGCGCGGCGCCGACACGTCCAGCGCTGACCGGCAGACCCGCCTGGAGGGCGCCGAGATCAACAAGAGCCTGCTGGCGCTCAAGGTATTTAAAGGGACAGTCACCCAAAATAAAAAAGTATATTTTTGTTGATTGATACGTGGTTATACGTCTATATATGATAAAATAACCCTTACCATAACCCTCAACGGGTGGAGCGCACCATATAGGCTCAGTCCTGTCCGCGGCCCTTGGCTGCATGTCCTCCCTTCTACCGCCCATACCTTCCTGTCTCTCATAAAGCAAAAAAATGCAAAAGAAAATACTGAAGTAATGTTTGGTGGTTTAGTTTTCCTTCTATCCCAATTGATGAATTAGTATTATCTTTTCATGTCTTTGAACAAAGGAGTGTATCCGCGCCCTGGGACGAAACAAACCACACACTCCGTTTAGAGCTAGCAAGCTAACGCAGGTCCTGAGGGACTCCTTCATCGGGGAGAACTCTAGAACATGCATGGTAGGTTGTAACCGTGGTGCTAACTCACTAATATTACCGTCAATACTACAGATGGAGGTTTAGTTCTAACGGGATTTTCTTCTTTCTAGATTGCAACGATTTCTCCTGGGATGGCCTCCTGTGAAAACACACTCAACACACTGAGATATGCTAACAGGTAAGACATGTTAATAACATCCTTAAACGTACTGAGATATGCTAACAAATAGAACATGTTAATGACATCCTTATGCACACAGAGATATGCTAACAGATTGGACATGTTAATAACATCCTTAAACGTACTGAGATATGCTAACAAATAGAACATGTGAATGACATCCTCATGCACACGGAGATATGCTAACAGATAGGACATGTTAATAACATCCCTATACAAACGGAGATATGGTAACAGATCATATCTTTATGTAACAATATTTAATGTTTACTATAATGTCCTCCGGTGTCTCCAGAGTGAAGGAGTTCGGGATCAGTCCCTCCGACATTCCCTTCGTCCAGAGCGGAGGAGGGGGTGGGCGTTCAGAGCTTTCCCCCACCTTTGAGTACGGAGACCTGGCCAACAGGTGACCTCTTCCTCTCTCACTCTGCACCCTCTCCACTGAGTGTGTCTTACAACGCCCAGCCACAATAGTCACCTATAACTAACTTGATCACCTACGTTCTGGTTCGCACTATTACAACGTTTTCGACCATGTTCATTAAAGAAACTATTGCAGGCACCGACAGAAGAACAACAATCTACGCCATTTTGTAACTGCAGCTAAAATAACATGTTTATTGAGAGGAGACAGCTGTAAAGTTATATTTTTTTGCCCGTCTCCACCAACCAGCCTGTGAACATTGTAGCATGCTCCGTTGTGTAGCGGCGTTGTTCTGACCCCCTCCCTCCGGCTGTGTGTCCAGGACCAAGGAGCTGTCTCTGGACGGCGAGGGGCTGATGGACAGCCCTCTGGGGGACCACCATGCCCAGCTGGAGGTCCTGGAGGCCCAGTGGGGCGTGGGCAGCTCCCCCCAGAGGGACGACCTCAAGCTGCTCTGTGAACAGAACGTAAGGCGCACACACACCTGGACGCACACACACACGCACACACATACACATGGACGCACACAGACATATTATGGACACACACATACACACACACACATACACACACATGGGCGCACACACACACATACAGACACACACATCCATGGACTTACACACACACACACACACACACACGGACACACACAAACAAAAATATGCACACATACGTATATGGACATACACAAACATGGACATAGACACACACACACACACAAATATACGCACACACATGGACATACAAAAACACACACACACACACACACACACACACACACACACATATGGATGGATGTAAACATACATGGACGTGCGCACACACACACTCGGAAATACACACACACATATGGAAGTACAAACACATGGACATATACACACAACGACCTACACATGCACCCATACACGCTCAGTTGCACACAAGTCATGAAAAGAAACATGCATGGAGGCACGCACACACACACGGCCAAATTATTGTGACTATTAAATAATTAGGAATGAGTAAAGAATAAAGATCGGTGTGTACTGACATGTGTGTACTTTAGTGTAACGAGGGTACTCACTGAGGCGCCCCCCGGGTGGTTGTGTGGTTCCCAGGTGGAGGAGGTGTCCCCACAGCTCTTCAGCTTCCATGAAGCCGTGTCCCAGCTGGTGGAGATGGAGGAGCAGGTCCTGGAGGACCACAGGGCCGTGTTCGGGGTACGCTCACAAACTAACCACCACTTCCAGCAGGCTGCCCAACCCGGGGGTCGGGAGCCCACTGGGGGCAGCCTGATGTGCATATGGGGTCGTGGGTTGACTGCTGACTCATAAGCTTTAGATATTTGATGAAACAACAGATACATAAATGTTTTCGATCTGTCTCATGAAGATCATTGGGATGGTCGCTTTGTGGCTGCGGACGTTGTTATTACAGGCTATTAAAATGATGTACGTTGATTTTATCCAAAGTGACTCGCAGACAAATGTATAGATCATCATTACTCTCACAGTAACAACTTCCCTCGGGATTAATGAAGTACTCTGAATCGAATGCACAGCTGTAATTCACAAACCGTCCACTGTGGGGCGCTGTTTTGCTCACAAAGGCCCTCCCCTTCTCCTCGCCTACAGGAGTCTATTCGCTGGCTGGAGGACGAGAAGGTGCTTCTGGAAATGACGGAGGAAGTGGACTATGACGTGGACACGTACGTCACCCAGCTGGAGCAGATCCTTGACCAGAAGATCGACATCCTCAGCGAGCTCAGAGGTGAGAAGGGGCACGACATGATTTCAGTTACTATTTAATCATTAGGCAGGTGCTTTTATCAGCCGCCACTTACATTGAAGACTGAGATACATGTTGTTAATGAGCAGGTAGGTGATAGGGCATCTTACTCACAAGGATGACTACAGGTCACGGCCGAGATACATGGGCAGGGGGACACTTCACTTAGGCAGGGCGGAGCAGAGTTTATTAACTGCTACACAGACTCCATCTTTGTAGCGTTTGGTTGCCTGCATTGCCAGTATCACCCCCACACAGTTGCAGCTGTACTGTGTGCATATTGGAACCCACTTCCTTTTGGCTGGGAGTCGAACACTCTGGATCACTACATCATCCTGCTGCCTCTTCTGTTAAAGCTCAGATGTTTTAAGAAGCCCTGGATATGATTAAACTAGTGAGGAAATGAAAGACGATAATTATAAGGGAAATAACTAGGGATAGGGATACTTGTTATGAAGTTATTAAGTGCTTAAAAGTCACAATGTGTAATATATTAAACCCCTCTAACTATACAACAGTGTTGTCCACTATGTAACAGGCTGGCTTTCAACTATGAGCTAGTTTAAATATTACACATTGCGACTTTAATTGAGAACTACACACGACAAACATTACTAACCCTAACTCTACTTGAGCACTTATATGTTCTGTCAAAGCGGGGGGTTAAGTTTAAACTTTATATGGGATTTCCCATAATAAATTCTTGACCCTCTTCCACTTTCTGTGTACGCAAAACCCCTGAGATTCCTTCTGACTCCTCTCCCTCTCTCCTCTCTCCCAGACAAAGTGAAGTCCTTCCGCTCCGCCCTTCAGGAGGAGGAGCTCGCCAGCAAGAAGATCCCCAGCATGGTCAAGAAGTGTCGTGCTCTATAGACACACACACGCGCATGCTTCTCCTCTGCCAACCGAATTATCGGAAAAGCCATTTTTCTTTGCAGTACTTGATTTGCGATTTTTTAGGTTACGATGTCATTCCTCATATTGTCAATGCAACCTGACGATTTTTTATTGTATTTATTGAGTATTTTACAAGCACTTTATGTTGAGAATTCCGAGCGAATTCATTTTTAAACTGGATAACTATAACATATTGTTATTTGTTATGTTTTGGTTGTAATCCCTTCAATGCTGAATGGTTTCTCAGTGTGCCGGAGCGCTTCTCACACACGTCATCTCACTTTGTTATTCCGACAGGATTTAAATCCACACTAAGCGTGATCTAAAAGGCATCAGTGTGTTTTAAAACCCGTTTTAAGATTCTGCGTTGTCATTTATTACTTTTGTGATCAATATTTCTTCTTATTTACCATCATCTCTATGAGACAGCCATTCATACGAAAATTCAATGGCAAAATGGTAAATAATGAGAGCAGCAGCAGCAACTGTAAAGTCTATTTGTTTTTATTCCACAGTACAGTCAATGATGAAGCAAGCTGTGGCCCAGGGTTAAGAAAAGAAAAAAAATGTAATCTGATTACATCAGATTATTTTACAGACATAAGGAACTAATATAAGTAGTAAAACAGATTACTCATACTCTGAAAGAAAGCAACACATGGACTAAGAGCCCCTCTTAAGAAGCATTGTTACTTATATTATAAAGTTGGCCCACATACAGTGCTCTTTCCAATGGTATTGAATGCTTTAAGAAGTGTAAAACAAAGGTTAATAAAGGTTCAGACCACCCACTTGGATTAAATGATACTGTGAATTTCTGATCTGAGAAGTTCTGTTTCTTTTTAAGCATCTGACTAAAGCGTGAAACGTTTTAATCAAAATACTCTGAACACTGCATATATCTAAAATATAAAGATTATTGCCACCATACATAGTTTGAAAACCATGCATTTTATTTTTCCATGTTGACAGTAGCCTAGTGAATATATAGGTTATCGATTCAGTTCCATGTACAAAACTAATTTTAGTATTTGAATCTGGAATAATTATTCCTATTTAGATTTAGACTGATCACATATCCAAGCCTTAAGTGGTAGAAACTACAGGTAATGTCACAAGCTTTTTAGCCGCACTAAACATTGGTGTATTCTAATGCACGCTTTGAACTAAAGATTATAAAGCTCTGACTTTTAGCACTATCAGCATGTTTAATAGTGGCAATAATTGTTATGATCTCAAATATAATAAGTACTATATTTTGCAGAATTTTCCCTCAAACACTGAATACATGAGGCCTTGACTCTACAGTTCAAGGTTGGACCAGTAAGATAATAATTTCCTATTAACCATGAGAACATTTATAATGCTTGGACAGGAATTTGATTAGTTATTGATATATACTTCACTGCACAGTTTAACGAGATTGATGAATGACGTGAGTTATCAGGTTTTTAATACCTTTAGTCCGGCCCTTTAATTTGTAAACAATCCACGTGAAAAAATGGATAAAAGGGCCAAGGTGGACATATACGGTTATTTGAAAATTGTCCTTTTCACCGCTAGATGGCATAATTTCCTCAAAAAGTGGCCAATCTTACTGATTCAACATCCAACACAAGTAACGCCTCCAATCTAAATGGCATGCAGGCTGGTTAAAGAAATAGTATCTGTCTGGGGCTTCAATTAAACATGCACCCAATTGCTGAAAGAGAACCCATTCTACATTAATTAGCAAAGGTTCTGTAAAATATTTCAGTTTGAAAAATAGTTCAGTCCATCATGCTATAAAATGTTTAGCAGTTGACCTTTGTAAAGACAGAGCAGAGGTCAAAAGTGACTTTGAGTACAAACTTGATCATCAGTTGAGGTTCTTATTAAATATGTGTTTTTTTGGAGTGGCTGTGTTGATGAATTGATTACAGATTGTGCATTGTGACTGAGTACCTGCTGTGATGTTTGTTTTGCCTCGCCCCGACTTGAACAATGACATTAGACTGACTGACAAACAAATCAAACAATAAAACCACAAACTCACTCTTGGCCCTATACGCAGAGCAACGGAAGGAACTGACCCGACAAAAACGGACAAACAAAAATGCTACATATTTCAAATATATTTCACCTGAAATGTCCATAATAACTCAAGTGTGTTTCGGTAAATAAATAGCTCTCCACTGTATGACTCCTACATATAGATCTTACTTTACAGTATCTACACTGACACGACCAACGACCACAGGGTGTGGATCGCTAACGACCCGGACGGGATAGAGACATTCAACTCGGGACCACAAACCAAGTCAGCCAGTAGGGGGACAGGTATGGCTGTATCCAAAGGTCTCCTCCACGGTGGACCTGAAAGCTCAACGCATGGACAATAGCCAAGCAAATTGTTGACCATAACGCAGTGCAAACTCAAGAAAACATGCAAATAGACAAAACGCGAGTAAATTAGGAATATATCTTCACAGTGGCGTAACATCATGGTGATAGGCCCCGGTGCAAATATTTTTTTTGTGCCCCTGGACAGGACTACCGAACGGGGGGGGTCCCTTTCTTTGTCTTCCTCCTAGGGCCCCTGGCGGCGTCGGGGCCCCGGTGCAGTGCACCAGTGGCACCGTCGATATTTACGCACAGTATCTTCATCAATTTGTTAACACCTTAGGCAAATTCAGACATGCGAACACGATGCAGACCAATCACATCACGGAAACTGATATGGCTGCAACTACACCAGACGACAACAGAAGAGAATTCCAGAGGTCGATCATGATGTATGAACGCGTCTGGAGAGAGCAATAATATCGGAGTCATGCAATCACAATGTTAAAATAAACCCAAAACACTTTAATTTTAGCTCATTTAAAACACCACTAACGGATAGCTGACTTTGATAGCATCATGAAATGAAGAAACAACTGTTTCCAGACGTGTTCATCACTTTTAATTGCCCTCTGGAAGGGCTCCCCTTGGTGTTGGGACTGAATGAGTAGGAGTCTGAATATTCAGCTTGTTGTCAAATTGATGAAAATAGTTTTTTGCCTTTTGCATTGTCCATTTGCATGTGCTTTCTAAAGTTGCAGTGCGGCGTTGTCAAATTCAGGAAGACATTTTATTAATTTGCTTGCGTTTTGTCTATTTGCGTGTGTTTTCTGTAGTTGCAGTTTTGATCTCTCACAGCCACCGTACTCTTCCCACAGCGTGAACATCACAAAATGTCTGCCTTATCGACTGTTTCTATTTTGCTTTCTCCAATCCTCTATTTGCCATAGTATTTGTCATAGGTTTGTATACTAACATGCTTCAAATGCATTTACATCGAAGTAGCTCTGATTAATCTGAAATACTACACTTAATGTGGCTAATATTGGACCTGAAGAAGGATATCTAGTTGTTGTTGTTATAGTAGGCTATCTTAAACTTTAAAAATATGTATTCCTGTCAATATTTAAAATGTGATTTTAGGTTGTGACCCATTCTCGTACAAAGAGGTTGGATACACTTTAAACCTGTCTACATTTTGGCACGTATAGTTACACACCCTTACAGCTACTTACATTATCTTCATGTCTTCACAAAATGTACACACGTGTGCCTACTAGCACATCACCCTGAAATTAATAAAAAAAGCTTGTCATGCTCTACAAAGGTATTAACATGTATAAACATGAGATAATAACTAGATCTTCTGCCGTATAGTGCAAAAAAAAAACAATGAGGTTATACAGTTGAATTACTACAGCATTCAAGAATGGTTTTGGCTTCATTGTGGCTTGAAACAAATTGCTAATTGTAAATTGTTGAGAATGATACAGAGACAGTAAAGACCTATAGGCACATCCATACTCTTGTCTATCTATTCATGGAAGCAGCGCTAGACAGCATCGTAGAAATAAAATGGGGGACGAGGTACAATCATGCCAAAAGGACTTTCCACCGGGATCAACATTTGGTTCTGTTGCTTCACCACTGAACATCCAACTAATTTCCATGGAGCCTTCCAGTAAGGTTCATGAAGAGGATTGTGTCTGAAGTGAACTGTTCAAAGTCTCAAAATCTCCCGGCCTCATGGTTATCCTTTCACAACCGAGGAATCCGGTGTCACGGCCTTCAGCAGTTTTGTGAAAGCCTTTCCTGCCGAAAGTCCATGTAAAAATCCCCTTCTCCTGGGATCCCACTTCCCCATTCAGTTTGGTGGAATATAACAGCTATGTTTGTTGAATGTGTGGTCACGTAAACACCATCTAAAGTTAAAGCGCAGGAAACGCAGCAAAAAAAACTAAGCACTACATGAGCAACGATCTCCCAGTAGCAGCAGCACATATGCACAACGGGAGACCACAGCACCGCCCTAGTGGCGGACAAGAGGTATTGCAAGCAAATTACCAGATAAAGGGATTGTTGCTGTAGACTGTGGACAGTTTGACTTAAGTTCTAACGCTGCATCCCGTGTCCTCTGTCTTTCGTAACATTAGTCTGGTAACGTGCCATGTCGTACCATGTCTTGTGGACGTTAAGGCCTTGGGCTGGCCCATTTGGCCATTGAGAGGAGGAAATAAGAGCCGGTATCGGACCATGGGTAACAACGTCACACGTACACATACACACAGGTTCGTCAACCTCGTAGCAGATCGACACCACTGGCCAAACTGGTAAAAAGATCCAGCGAAAGAGAGAAGCACTGAGTGTGTTGAAGTCTTTTTTTGTCTTTTTTTTTCTAATGGTTATTTGTAGGTGTTGATGGTTTGGCAGCTGTCTCTGAGCCCGTGTTAGAAACGTGTGTATGCATTTCCATGGAAAGTGTGACTTTAAACTAAGTGGAAAATGGTTGGTTTTTAACCATGGACACAAGTCACTTAACTGGCATCTGTGATGGACTATCGGAACATGTTTAAACAAGTGTTGCTCTATAAATGGTCCTGAGCTTTTGTTTGTGTGTGTGTGTGTGTGTGTGTGTGTATCTTGCTTACGTTTGTCTGTCTTGCCTGTGTGTGTTTGTGTAAGAGAGAGTATGTGTATTTAGGGGTCCCGTAATATGACATTTATTTAAGGCTTAGAATATATGAATAATAATATTTCTTTCCTAAAATGACCAGTGATGTTCTCTTAATGAAGGGATTACTGAGTGCTTTTGCTACAGAGGAATCATCTCTATGTTTTCTACTGGTTTCATTATGACCTTAAAATTGCACACGCTTTCTCTTCTTGAATCTTCCGGTCTGTTCCGCTACTTCACGTTTAAAGGCTGTATTGACGTGAGCACTTTTAATACACGTGTTCTGTGTTCAGATAGCGCCAGCGTCTCTTCATGTTTAACTTATTCAGGAGATGGTTGTATCCAAAGCGACTACTGTTTAGATACAGGTCAGGGTTGAGGTGCTTCTAGCTCAAAGACGTTGAGGATCGATCCCAGAACCCCTAGGGTATCCTGCCCCCTTTTGTCTGCTTTTGGATATAAACAGAATTCACATGTTGTGTTCACATGAATGCAGCCCAACTGATATTCCATTGGATCCTCAAACCCCGCCCCTATTTCCCCCCCCCCCCCCCCCTCAACATACACAACCCCGCCCCCCAACTAACCCTGTGATCATCCAATCAAATGTCATCTTCTACCTGTCCATTGTCCCTCCTATTTGTTACTACAGTACTGTGTCTCAGTCTAATCTTCCGCTCCCCGTACCAAGCATATTCACTCTCTCGCACACACACACACACACACACACACACACACACACACACACACACACACACCCCCCTACCTATTCTTAAATCATCCAAACACAAGTCCTTTTCTGCCGATCAACCATCCTACTTCGGTACAGCAATGCGTGCATAGTAAGGTGTGACTGATCCTCCACCATGCCATATGCACGCTCACACCCCCCCCACCCCCCCCCCCCCCAGTCCGGAGGCCCTCACTTGGGGCTGAGCAGTCCGCTGCTGCCCTCCCTGGTGCTCCCGCTGCGGCCCCAGCAGCCCGCCGCGATGCTCATGCTGCGCTGGGCCGTGCTGGCCACCGCCGACGGCGTGCCGCGGTCCATCTCGCACTGGCTCTGCGTGCGCTCCGTCCGCCCCAGCGTGGCGCCGATCGTCGCGGCGACGGGACCGGAGGAGGCGGCGGCACTGCCGCCGCCGCCGCCACCGCCTCCCCCGGCCCCGCCCGCCGCCACCGCCGCCCCCCCGGGCTGGGAGGAGAGCGTGCGGAACACGTGGTTGCGCTTGCGGAGGAAGTCGCCGCCGGCCGCGCCCAGGCCGAAGCTGCCCTTGCGGAGGACCATGCGGGCGCTGGCCGACTTGGCGGGCCGCGACCGCTGGTTGTACTCCAGCTGGGCCAGGTGGCTGGCGTAGCCGTCCGGGATGAACTGGGGGGGGTGGAGGAGTGGTTTAAGTGACTGTACAAGGGGCCTTGAACGATCATTAATCATTCATTTGTCCATTCTTGTCTTCATATACTCGTTGGTCCATGAATCGAGTCGTAGGTTGAGTGATTCTTGAATTTGTTCCAATCATGTGTTCATCTGCTCGATTCGTTCACTCTTCATGTACACATTGGTTCATGAATGAATACAGTGCTTCTTTCATTTGTTCAATCATTTGTTAATAAACTTAACTTGAATTATGTGAGTGTTTGCAGACTGTGAACTAATGGAAAATCCCATTCCGGACGCACAATGATGAATTTGGACTTAAACGGGGTAAGACCGGCATACGTCAATTTACCAATATCTCAGGCATATCCCTTTATTAACAGAGGCCCCAGTAAGGAGTATATGGAGATGTTCCACACTAAGAAGATGGCGGTGGGGGACATACCTGACACTGGCTGAGCATCTTCTTGGTGGCTCGTCCAACGATGTAGATGTGTGATGGAGAGAGGCCGATAGAGGAGTACACCGAGATGTCTTTGGTGGAGCCGTACGCCGCAAAGATCTTCATATGGGCCTGCACCAAGAGACACAGACACGGTTTATATGCTGTAGAGGTTTTCCAGTACGTCTGTGGTGGTCAATCTGGAGGAAAAGTGGCAACACACCTATTATACACACAGTAAGAAATCCATTTAGACAAAGCATGGCTAGATTTTATTATATATATTGTGTTTCTTTCACAAAATACATATGAACGGATGTGCATTTTGTGATTGAAACCTACCTAATACTCTTCCCACCCACATACGCCTTGATATCCGTACCAGCAAAATGCTCGTAAAATGACGCTACGGTTAACCATATACTGCATGGCTCCTACAAACACATGTATAGCCCTAACTACAACCATGCATCAGAAAGTTATTTCTTGTATGTGCAAACTTACCCGGCAGCACAGCTCTTTCCTCCCGCTCTAATTCGGACACTGGTAATGTCTACATTCAGTCCTACACCACCAGCCATAAGTACCTCACAGATGAGGGACTTGAGGAAGTTGGCCTTGTGGCGCAGCGGGTCGTGGACCAGCCCCTCGCAGAAGGACACGATGCCGTGGGGGAAGTTGTGCTGGGACAGCCACGCCACCACCCTCTGCTTCTGCATGTCGGGACGTCCCGTCACGTACACGATCAGGTAGCCCAGGTCCTGCCAGTGCCTGGGCACAGCGAGAGGACCAGATCAGAGCGGGGAGGTAGTGCTCTGCTTTGAGATGGACTAGCTCCTAATCTAGAGCGGAGACCTGCAGTGTGGACCGTGTACTGGGTGTATTTTGTAAACATTTATATTTAAAAAAAAATGACCATCTTTTCTATAAGTTAGATTAGACCAAACATCTTAATCTTATCTTGGAGAGAAAAGTGTGTGATTTTGAGATCGTTTTTAAGGTAAACTATAAATAAGGTACAAATTGGTTGATTACGAGATGAATTGATCAATAAATGAATCGATCACCATAAGAATAGAGGAATTGCTCACTAGACAAATTAATCAATAGATGAATTGATCAGCAGATAACTAGGGCTTGCAGCCACATACACAAAGCCATGTTGTGACAAATGTACACAACACAAAAGTAAGTAAGTAAGTCGCTTTGGATGAAAGCATCCGCTAAATGCCCTAAATGCAAATGTAAAAATGTGGTGTGCGTGTGTGTCTTTGCGTGCGTGAGTGTGCGTGGCGGGCATTAGTATTTTCCCCGTGGGTTCTTACCTCACCACGTCCACAGCCCCGGCGCGCACCTTGGGGTCGCTGCCCATGATGGACACGCTGGCGGCGAAGGAGCCGTCGATGCTGAACACCACGAACTCTGTCCCCTGGGGCAGCACCGTCAGGTAGCTGTCTGCCGACGTATGGTCCCCCCTGGAACGAGCACACACACACACACATACATGAAGATACTGTACACACACTGTCCCCTGGGGAAGCACGCTCAGGTAGCTGTCTCTGGACGGATGGTCCCCCCTGGAACGGTCACACATACACACACACACACACACACACACACACACACACACACACACACACACACACACACACACACACACACACACACACACACACACACACACACACACACACACACACACACACACACACATACATACAGATACACTCACACACACACGCAGACACACATACATACAGATACACACACATTCATACACAGATACACACACACACACACACACACTGATACACATACACACCCGAACAGAAATACACAAACACAGACACACACACACACACAAACACACACACACAGACACATCCATCCACACCCACACACACACACATACAGACTGACACAGACACAAACAATAATGAAGAGGGGACAGACGGATTCAAAAAGTGCAGAGTAATCAGAAATTGGAGACTGCAGAGAGATGGTTAGTAGACCGGGGGAGATAAATATAGAGCGGGATAGAGAGGGTGAGGGAGATGGGAGAATGATGAGAGTGAATATTGGAAAAGAGGGAGACGATGACAGAGAAACGGAGGAGGAAGAACAAAAGGAAAGACCCATTTTTTAAGCGAGTAGAGAGTCCTGGAGTTAGAATAGGAGGAGGGGGTCAATTGTGGAGAGCAGCAGAAGGCGGTCATGAGGCGGGGGCTGACGGTGCTCACCGGGCCACCATCTTGACGGGGTAGACCCCGGTGCTGAGCCTCTTGCTGTCGGGGATGGTGTAGGAGATCCTGCCGCTACTGCTGGTCAGCTGCGTGTCGAAGAACACCCACTCCCCAGAGGGGGGCTGGGTCATGATGTGGATGTCAATCTAAAGACAGAAGGGACAAAATATCCCAACCAACAAATCTTTTAGTGATGGCAACAAGATGGGGGAACTCCCAAAGAATGATTTTATTTTTCAATATAGAAAAACAAAGAAGCTACTTTTTGAATTCAACGGAGAGAGAACTGCTAAATAAACAATGCTTTCATGTAGGTCATGTTTGGACATTTGGAGTAAACCATGGGCGACTAGCTGGTGCTAGGGGGGCTGGATGACTACCTTCTCCCCAGTGAGGGTGACCATATCCAGAGGGCCGTACATGAAGCGACCGGTCACCAGCTGGGGGGCGTCCTCAGAGAACACTGCGTCACACACGCGATGGTTGGCCGTGACATTCTGAATGGACAACAAACACAGCCATCATTGGTTATTGCTTCACTAACGGTCAGTCATATATGGGAGAAGGCTGCCCTGGGTTCTAAACCCTTAACCTTAACTTGTTAGGTGCTTTAGAACAACACTATTTCCGATTTTTATAGAAAGTAAAAGGTTGTTTGTATAAACGTACATACAAATCGCATCCTGTGTCACATTTCACTTCTGTGAAATGTGTCACAGTTAATATAGTTAAGCTAGTGTTTCCTATTACAAGAAAAATTGACCATTTAATTACACAGAAATGTAAAATGTATTAAATTAATTAAAATCATTATAATTTGTTCAACCATAAATTCAACAAAATTTACCCCTAAACTATCAGCTCTTGATTTTACATGTTCTTGATAAACATTTTAAGGTTGCGTTGAGAAAGGAAGACGAGGTGTTTTTCCGTACCCTAATTTTGACCTGGGTCCTCTTGCGAATCCACTTCTCCCGGGGTTTAGAGGGTGTGAACTCTGACACCTCTTTTCCGTCCAGCTCCAGAATGCTGGCGTTCTCATGCCTCATCACCTGGACAACCAAATCACCACAAACCATCACAAACAAGGAGTGATATGAAACCATTTTGGGGAAGAGCTTGTATCACTGAGAACCAGTTATTATGAACTAATACAAAGTAAATGGGAAAATAATAATAATAATAATAATAATAATAATAATAATAATAATAATAATAATAATAATTTAAATGTAAAATAGTAAATATATAAATGATGATAAAAAAACGATAAATGACTCAATCTAAATTCGAGATGACTAAATGTTAAACCTAAATGTTAACCAAATGTAGAGGTAAAAATGGGGCAGGGGGAGGAGTGGGGTGTCTGTGTTGTCGTGGTTGCGGCGGGCGGCCCGCACCTGTCGCAGGATGAAGGCCACCACGTCGGTGGACTCCCAGTAGGAGGCGTGGAAGAGGTGGGGCAGCGCCACGGTGGGGAAGGCAGTCAGCGCGTCGGGACAGTAGAGAGCAAAGTCCATCCTCTTGGAGCCCCACCAGTGGGATGCGACTAGAGAGAGAGGGGGGGGAGAGAGAGGGAGAGAGAGAGGGAGAGAGGGAGAGAGGAAGAGCGGAAGAGAGAGAGAGAGAGAGAGAGAGAGAGAGAGAGAGAGAGAGAGAGAGAGAGAGAGAGAGAGAGAGAGAGAGAGAGAGGAGAGAGAGAGAGAGAGTGAGTGAGTGAGTGAGGAGAGAGTGAGAGAGAGATAGAGAGAGAGAGAGAGAGAGAGAGAGAGAGAGAGAGAGAGAGGCGGAAGAAAGGGGGGAGAGAGAGAGGGAAGGGGAGAAAGTGTTAATATAGGGAATAATGAGAGAATAGAGAATAAGGGAGAAAGAGAGACGAAAATAGAAAGGGGAGGAAGAGAAAGTGGGAGAGAGGGATTTACAAAGAGGGGGTGAGCGAAAGAGGGAGAAGTGGAGGGAGGAGATTGAGGGTGGGGGGTAAATATAGAGTGAGAGAGAATAGATACAGAGAAGGAGAAAAAAACTCTGCAAAGATGAGATCGGAGAGAGAACGACAAAGAAAGGGGGAGCAATATGGAGAGGAAATGGGAGAGACAGCGAGAGGAAAAGGGTCCGGAAAAGAAAGATAAGAAATAAATTGTTGAAAGATATCTGGTTTTGTTTCCATCCCCTTCTCATCATCTCTGTATCGTATCTCTGAACGGAGGCAGAGAGAACGTGTGTTTGTGTGGGAGAGAGAGAGAGAGAGAGAGAGAGAAAGAGAGAGAGAGAGAGTGAGAGAGAGAGAGAGATCGGCCCCATCTCTAATCTCTATCATCTAATGTTCTCTAGGTTCCATTGAAGCCCGGTTGAAAGGTCCAGCTGGTCATCTAAAGGCCCTGACACACCAAGCCAACGGCACAGAACCGGCCACGATGAAGGCCCACTGTTGCGTTGCCTCGTGTCGCCTGGGGCTTGGCAGACAGGTCGCACTCGCTGCCACCGCCGGAACCAAAGCCAACGGCCCGACCAGCACAGTACGTTCTGCGCTGAGCTGAGAGGATATACATCTCCCTCCCAGCAGGTGGCAGTAGTCTGTTTTGATATTTCGTATATTTTACTGAGTTGTACTAAAAAACAAAACTCTTTTTTGTGCGTGCCCTCTTGACAAGGTTTTTTGCTAACTTCCGATTGGCTTAAGCCGAACAGCCAATCGGAGTGGTTTCTCTCACTGATGGCCTCGGGCCCCGATTCAACTTTCCGAATCAGGGCTAGTCCAAACACATCGCAGAAACAAGGGCCACTCGACCAACTGCCCTAACACACAGGAGAAGAGTACCAGCCAACAGCTTTCAACAAGTTCCCCTTTGTTTCTCACAGATACAGAGGGGAGAAGGAGCAGAGGTTATCTGAGGTTGTCGAGAAGACGACCAATCTACAGAGCAGGAGAGGACAGTATATTAAAGGCCCCCTATTTTACCAACCGGTGTGATCAAAAAACGGATAGACTACCAGCCTACCCGCTTAGACTGTACCAACCTGCTAGGCTGAGCTATCCAGTCAGTCATCTGAATGGACTCTCCCACTTATGATGTCAGTAAAGGGGTCTGTTTAGAAATGGCTGGACATCACTAATCGTCATCAGCGTTGCCAGATTGGGCCAGATTTCCCGCCAAATCTGGCAACCCGGGCTTTAGGACAGGAAATCGGGCCCAATCTGGCAACGCTGATCATCATCACACCTTCTGGTAAAATACCGGCCGTTAAAAAGCTGAACGGGAAGTCTGACGGGTGTCGTAAACTCTAACTCTAAGGGGAAGAATCTGACGAAGGGGAACACACCAGGGGAACACGGAGAGACAGGTGAGGACGTGAAGGAAACCAGGGGACAGGGAACCATCCTGCTTCCCAGCAGTCACTTCCTCCCACGGTCTCCTTCAGTGGGGGGTACCTTGCTCTATACAACGCATCGCCCGCGGCGACGGGGGGGAGGAGCCTAGCAGCACTTCTGTGACGGGCCAGGTGACGTCGGCAAGGTCAGGGGTCACTGGGTCGGACTCCGCCCCGCGGGGTCGGACCCTCTTGGGCGAGCGGAGGGAGGGGGTCCGAGAGAGCAGTTTGTGGTAGGGCAGGGCCAGCTGGGACAGCAGGCCCAGTCGCTTACTGGGACTGCGGCTGACCTCCAGTGGGGGTGCTGAGAGGAGGAGCGGGGCGGTGTTTAAAGAGGCGGGGAGGGGGGGAAAGATCATAGTTTAACACCGGCTGTCACACCCCCCCCACCACCCTCCCCTATCCCTCTCCCCCAGGACTTAAGTCTGCTGAACTTTGGACGACACACATGTTTAATCCGTAATTGTATTGAACTGCAGGATGTCTGGAGTTCAAGCATTCAATTGCCGTTAATGAGCGCTGCTGGCTGCGGCTGGATGCTCTATTAACGGTGGGATTTGTAGTTTTCTC
>NC_079430.1:10063281-10187491 GCF_026213295.1 Gadus chalcogrammus
TTGTGCTGTTCAAGCAAGTTTGTGCTTGGATATCCACGTGCATGTTTCTGTGCGTGCATTTGCGTGATGCGTCTTGCATCTTGCAGCAAATCCCCATCAGCCTGTTGCATGCAGCCAGTGTGTGTATGTGTGTGTAGGTGTGTGTGTGTGTGTGTGTGTGTGTGTGTGTGTGTGTGTGGTCACTGACTTGGAGACCAGGGAGAAGGCCTCGGAGCAGACGGCGGGACAGGGGACCACCCGGATGGCGATGTGACCCAGGGCCGAGGGGTAGTGGACCCTCATTACCGTCTCAAAGGCCCCGCCCAGCGTGTTCACGTCCCCCTGCTTGCTGTTCGGATCGCCTGGACGGAGAGCCAACACAGGACCGTCAGGACAGAGTCACCGCTGTTAGTGAGTTAGTCGTTCTATTTGATCGTCTATTTAAGCACAGTAAAAGAGTTCATTACTGAACTCGAATGCTTGAACTATTAATTGAATGCTTGAATTGTTCTCAGCCTCCCTACTTAGTTGCTGTAGATAAAAGCATCTGCTAAGTGACTAAACAAAGATAGTCTTTTGTACTTATTTCACATACACAGCTCCTAAACTTCCTCTGGAACAAGAACAAAGGAAGGAAGGAAGTCCTCTCCAGTCCTTAATGGCAGTCTGGTGGGCTGCTAACTATGTACAGCATGTAGAATATGTCGCGCTAGTAAAGCAGGTTCTCCCAGCGTCACCAAAAGCAGATCATCCTGATCAGATTCTGAATGCAGTATGTTCTGCTTCCAAAGGCCCTGAATGGCTTTGGTCCTCTCTTTAACAACACCGTTTAGTTGAGGTGAGTTCACAGAAACGACACAAGATATGCTTCCCTGTCTTTCTCACTTTCACCTCAGTATCGGTTAGCACTTTAATTAGCACATACTAATTAACAACGTTTTCACTACATGATTACGATTATATCATTATATGAAGTTAGGCTATAGTATACCTATGTGAAATTTCCTAAAAGCTATTAAAGCAAAGCCGTCTTCCATATTGATATCGTGTTTTAGAATAATGTGTGTTGCTGATACAAACCGAATATCCCCTATTGGATGATAAAGTCCCAATCTGATCTGATCTAATCAATAATACATGTTTATAGTATCGCAGTATCTAACAGTATATAGTATACAAAACAAAGTTTTTATTAGCCTAAGATTTTACAGTAGTACAACTCTCTTCAGTCTTCTCAATATGGCAGAGGAACGCCAAACAAACAACCCATGATGCATTTTGATGTACAACCCCAATAGGATACCAGAGCCGGAGTCCAAAATGTTTCCTCCATGCAGAACGAGAATGAGGACATGAGTCTTGGAAGACTGCCGACACTGCTGGGAACATCCATCCTGAGAGAGGGTGCAAGAGAGAGTGCGAGAGAGAGAGAGAGAAAGAGCGAGAGCGAGAGCGAGAGCGAGAGAGAGAGAGAGAGAGAGAGAGAGTGATGGAGAGAGAAGGAAAGAAAAAGCATGATCACGAGAGAAAGAATGAGGAGGGGAGAGAGATCGATGAGGAGAGAAAATTGGGAGGAAGAGAAGGGAACAGGAAAAAAACTTTTCTCATTGCTCATATAAGTACATAGTCGTACTCAAATACAAAGACACATAATATATAGTACATACAATGATAACCCATTGAACACATTTTCAGTATTATTTGAAGGATGCACATTTATAATACTTTCTAGTTGTACCTCCATCTGTGAGTCCTCGTTGCTCATGACTGTGTACTCCCCACCAGATTCCTGATACAAAGTTTCTGTAAAACAGAAAGAGAGTTGTGTTACATACACATATAATTCACCATTAATACTTTAATGGTTGGGTAATGCTTTATTTCAAACTACTCCCATTTTAACAAGACCCAAGGCCAAAGAATGAAGCAAAATTATGAGGCGAGGAAAATGCAAAAGGTAATTAACTTAAGTGAATTGCCTTTTGTCTTTATTATTAGTCAAGTTATTAATAACCACAGGTAATTATAATGCTCCTTGGTGTGTGACGGAACATTGATGGTTTTATGAAGCCATCTATGTGTTATGTGGAAAACCTCCATGGAGCCTTTGCATACCAAACACACATTGAACTACATCACTGTAGTTTGATGTCTTTATGTCTACGTGATGTAGTCATAAGCCTGCGTGTACAGGTCTGTGTGCAGTCCCACCCTGTGCTTCGCTGGCCTCCATCTTGTCCATGAGGTCGTTGGAGTTCCACTTGCTGATCTGCTTGGCAAACATCTCGTCGTTGTCTGAGAAGTCTTCTGTCGAGAACGCAAACGGAGAATCAAACATACTGGAAAACACAACCCATGGACCCTTGAATGAATGGTGCATGTTTTATTTTTATTGAACTTTTAATAAACCAGGTAAATCCCATTGAGATTAAAAATCTATTTTTCAAGGGAGACCTGGCCAAGACAGGCAGCAGCATACATGCTGATAAATACATGTTTTAACCCCCTCAAAGAAATTGTTAAATAAACTCCAGTAGAATATCACAACGCAACAGTTTTAAGAGTGTCTGGATCTGTAATATGCTCATTTTAATACCGCCACCTAAAACTAAGAAAGTCTGCGGTTTAACGCATAGTAGCCAGAGGCTTATCTGATAGCAATTTTTGTCATGGTGGTTGTAGCATGAATAGTACTATGATCAGTTCGACCAGTTGTAGTTATGGCAGCAGTAGTATAGGATAACTATGACCGTTCCGGGGTGTGTGTGTGTTTACCGTGTGCGTCAAAGAACTCGTCCTCGTCCGTGCTGTCGTCAGAGTCCCGGGCGATGCTCTGCATCCGCCACTCAGAGATGCTCTGGTGGGAGGGGCTACCTGTACACACAGCAACGCCATTGGTCAGTTCAACACTCACTCCAGGTGTGAATGCATTTGGACAGCAGATGAAAAAAACGTCTTTGAGACGGTCACTGTGGGTATTAAGGTCAGAAAAGCCAATGTCATATTGTCTTATATGCTTCCATATTGGAGTTTTCTGGATGTTGTGTGCTTATCAATATACATTTTGACCATGTGAATGAGGCTGCAGTTCAGGTTTATAAGTGGCTCCATGGGATAATGCCTTGTACTGGTGATCCTTAGGTTGAGAGTTTAATCCCAATTAGAGCGTTATGAACAAGCTGAACATGACATTCGGCCATTGCCCTGCAGCTCACCTGAAAGCCGAGGCCCAGTATTGCATTAAGTGGAACATCTTTCCTTCATAATTATGTGTCATATTTATATATCTTCCATTAGTGTGTTCTTGACTTTTAATTTTGCTCGGCCCCGTTAATCACCGCTTGCGGTTATATTTCTACTTGTATCTCGTAATAAATTTACTTGACTCCCTTGACTTCGTCCCTACTCTCCAGGTCCAGACAAGGAATTTGGACCGTGAGAGAATAAATAGAGATTAAAATGAAATACAATTATATGTGTATACATATATATAATATATTTTATACATAATTTTTTTTTTTTTTTAATTTAAATAGCAGTTTTGAAGCCCTTTACACAGTGAATGTTTGTGTGGTTGTGTGCGTGTGCGTGTGCATGTGTGTGTGTGTGTGTGTGTGTGTGTGTGTGTGTGTGTGTGTGTGCGCGTGCGTGTGTGTGTGCAAGTGTGTGTGCGTGTGTGTGTGTGTGTGTGTCTGCGTGCGTGCGTGTGTCCGTGCGTGTGTGTGGCCCTCACCTCCTCTCTTGGAGGACCGGTTGGAGGACCGGGACGAGGTGGACCACTGCTTGGTCAGCTCCCCCCTGGCCTCCCCCTCTTCCCCCCCCTGCCCCTCCGCCCCCTCGGCCACCCCCGCCGCCGCCGCCTCCCCGCCCCCCCCCTGCTCCGGGCCCTCCTGGCCCCCCTCCTGGTGGTGGTGGTGGTTGTGGCGGTGGTGGTGCGAGGAGGAGGAGGAGGTGGAGGAGGAGCCGTTGGCCTCGGCCGCGGGCCCCCCGGCCCCCGAGGCCTCCTCCCCCTGGCTGTACTGGGCCATCTTGCGGGCCAGGGCCAGCTGGGTCTCCAGCTCCAGCTGGCGGATGTCCTCGATGGTCAGGCCGTACCACTCATCCTGCCAGCACCAGGCCTGCCGGTGGGCCCGCACCATCACCTTACGCAGCCCTGCAGGGGGTCGGATGGACACACAGCAACACCCTGTTAAAGCTGCACTATGTCACTGTAACACACTGTTAAAGCTGCCCTATGTCACTGTAACACCCTGTTAAAGCTGCCCTATGTCACTCTAACACACTATTAAAGCTGCACTATGTTACTCTAAGACCCTGTTAAAGCTGCACTATGTCACTGTAACACCCTGTTAAAGCTGCACTATGTCACTGTAACACCCTGTTAAAGCTGCACTATGTCACTGTAACACCCTGTTAAAGCTGCACTATGTCACTGTAACACCCTGTTAAAGCTGCACCAGGTCACAAAAATAATATTCTAAAGGTTTGTTTTTACAATCTTATGCTTTATTATAGAGTGAGATAGAGAGGGGGGTATGGGAAACAGAGGGGAGGACATGCAGCAAAGGACCCCGGGCAGGAATCGAACCCGGGTCATTGCGATCAGGACTGAGCCTGTATGGGACGCGTTCTACCCGGTGAGGCACCAGGGCACCCCCCAATATGTCACTTATTATACTGCAGCTATTTACTCTGCATTAAAATATGGAAGCGAGGACGTGGCTCAGGAATAAAACGTGTCCATGCAGGAGCTGGTCCATCCAGGGGATTGTTCTTTATCAATCGTTTTCCTCTGGTACTTTTCTCAGAGGAGGAGATGTTTCTACTTTACTTCCCACTGGATTGTGCGAAGGCCAAGAGAGCAACAGCGTCACTTAGCTATTTAATTGGCTGGAGGTAAGGCCACGCCCATGTTTGGAAATGGAAACCCAGCCACGGCCAGAATGATATTCATTGCGAAATACAAAATTGGATAACTAGACTGTCTCACAATGGTCGTTCGTACCTCCAAACTGAAAATAGTCGGAACCCTCAAAAAAAACAACGAAATGAAACCTGCTAATAACAAGCAGAAAAGCACAAAAACACCTCAAATTAAATCTAAAATAAAACCTAAAATGACCTCAAGCTCCGACAGCTTTAGTAGGTGGAACAATAGGAACAGGGGGGGGGGGGGGGGGGGGGGGGGAAGGTTACATCATGATATTCATCAGGGAAGATGTCTAGCAGGACAGGTGAATATATGAATCGATTGGAAGCCCAACAAACGAGACAAACAACCGGGGAACCAAATGAACACTAACACAGGATATGGAGAAATCTACTATTCATGTTGATACAAATGATACATTCAGAGACGAGACGGAGACGGCGGGAGAGAGGCAGAGCGAGGGAAGGGAGAAGGGCAGAGCCAAAGATATATATAGAGAGAGGCAGACAGGGAGAGGCACGTGACCTAGCAATGTGTACGTTTCCCAAGCCAATAAAGCCTGCTTAATTGCATCGAGAGAGAAGAAGAAGAAGAAGAGAGAGAGCAGCAACAGGGTTTCATGGGAGCGGCTCTATTGATTAGACGGGGAAGTTAGACGGAGGGCCATCTCAGGAGAAGCCGCTGTGGGCTCATTAGGGTGTATGGAGATACGTGCTGGAGCAGAATGGGGTGGGTGCCTCCGACGTTACATAAACAACCTGTAGATCACTGCAATGAATACCAAGCAGCCGCGCACGGCGGGGAATTCATCCTCTCTGGCTCGTCCAAACACCAGCCCCCCCCCCCCCCCTCTCTCTTCTCTCTGCTCCATTCAGCTCTGTTCTCTTGTTCTCCTCCTGTTTTAATTTAAAACCTGCATTGCACATTGTCCTTCGGTGGACACAGACTCTGCAGACTGCTCTAGACGCTGTTCCTTATGTTCTGCTGATGCTAAGTTTATGTGTTGCATAGCAAGTATAGCAAGCCCCTGACCACACACAAGTGCATACATGCACATGCATACACAAACACACACACACACACACACACACACACACACACACACCCCCCAACAGTATATCAAACATTTCTTCACGTACCGACGTCGTGGATGAAGCGCTCTATCTTGGACTGCATGCCCCAGTATCTGAACTCCACCTTGCACAGCTTGTAGGCGCACATGACCGGGTTCTGGCCCGGGTTCTGGTTGATCTCCTCGATCCAGTCGTCGGACAGCGGGCCCCGCCGGGTCTTCACCGACTGGTACAGCTTGGGGTCCTCCTCCACCAGGTACTCGTGTGGGGGGACGTAGTCCTTGACGATGTCTATGGGGTCTGGAGGGGTCACACACGGGTTTAAGCTATGTAGGATAGCAACGCAGGTCGGTGTGTGTGTGCGTGTGCGTGTGTGTGCGTGTGTGTGTGTGCGTGTGCATGCATGTGTGTGTGTGTGTTATCTCCTCACCCACGGTCCTTTGTCTCTTCTCGGCTGAGGACAGGTTGAAGACATCGCCTGTGTTCCCGGTGTCTGGTTTGTAGTGCGTCTCGATGTCGATGGAGAACTTCTCTACGAAGGGACAGGTGTACCTGAGGGCCAGAGCAGGGGGACACCGGTCAGGGGCCTAGCATCATGCTCTATGGTGAGGCCTTCACTGAGTACTAGGAAACCAGACAGCTTCAAATACACTGCAACAACTCTGTGTGTAGGGGCAGCTGTGTGTATGTGTGCATGGGTGTATGTGTGTGTTCTCCTACTCACCATGTGTGTTGGGATAATTGTGTGTGTGTGTGTGTGTGTGTGTGTGTGTGTGTGTGTGTGTGTGTGTGTGTGTGTGTGTGTGTGTGTGTGTGTGTGTGTGTGTGTGTGTGTGTGTGTATGTGTGTGTGTGTGTGTGTGTGTTCAACCCCTCACTTGAGGCGTGTGTATTGGTAGTTTAATGTGTGTGTGGGTGTGTATGTGTCTATGTGTGTCTTTTCAAGTGTATGTGCTCCTTCTCCCCGTGTGTATAGGGGTAGGTGTGTGTGTGTGTGTGTGTGTGTGTGTGTGTGTGTGTGTGTGTGTGTGTGTGTGTGTGTGTGTGTGTGTGTGTGTGTGTGTGTGTGTGTGTGTGTGTGTGTGTGTGTGTGTGTGCATGGCTCCTACTCACCGGGTGCGTGTGTAGGGGTAGGCGTTCCAGGACTCCTCCTCCACGCGCAGGGCGGCCTGGGGCAGGATGGAGCAGAACCAGGAGGGGATGTGCTTGCCGATGTGGTACACCTTGTGGGTGTACTGGCCCGTGCCCCCCGGCCCGTCCTCGTACGGCTTGTTCTCCAGGATCTCCACCCCGCTGCCCTCCCCACAGCTCTCCTCCCGGCTCTTCTTCTGCAGGACGACACAAAGAGAGAGATGGGTTCATGTCATCATCTGTAACCTTTGCCTGATTTCGCCTTCTATGCTGATTCGATGGGTGAATTACGAAAGTGGAAATAGAGAGCGGGGAGAGGGGGAGGGAGAGGGAGAGGGAGAGGGAGAGGGAGAGGGAGAGGGAGAGAGGGAGAGAGAGAGAGAGAGAGAGAGAAGGAGGAGAGACAACTTGTGGAGAGAGATACCGGTAAGTGATTAATCACTCACAGTTTAAAAGAATACCCTGCCTTACAAGTATTGGCAATCGCTGTTGTAACATTTATCTTAATGGGATTAGGAAAACTCTCACTAGAGTTAAAACACAGGTCTAAGGCACAAGACACAGGACTTGCGCATCTTTACAAAAAAGGATTTACACACACACACCCCATCCCGCCTGGCCGACACACGCACGCACACACACACACACCCACGCACACACGCACACACACACAACAGGCGAGGCTAAGAAGAAGAGCAGGAAGCGTGGTTCAAATGCTCTAATGAACCTCCCGTCCTCTTTCAGGTCCTCTTATTTCATCCCCCAACCTCCCCTCCTCCCTCCTCCCTCCTCCCCTCCTCCCCTCCTCCCCCCTCCCCTCCTCCCCTCCTCCCTCCTCCCTCCTCCCCTCCTCCCTCCTCCCCTCCTCCCTCCTCCCTCCTCCCCTCCTCCCTCCTCCCTCCTCCCTCCTCCCTCCTCCCTCCTGTCCACCTCATCATCCATCCTCCTTTTATCCCCTCATCATTGTAACAGGATGCAGTGAATTCACATCAGACTCTGCCTCCGCTGATCAATAGTAGGGGGTATGGATCATAATACAACTCTCAACCCTCTGTGTATGTGTTTGTGAGAGAGAGAGAGAGAGAGAGAGAGAGAGAGAGAGAGAGAGAGAGAGAGAGAGAGAGAGAGAGAGAGAGAGAGAGAGAGAGAGACAATAGAGGGAGAGTCAGACAGAGGGAGAGACAGAGAGAAAGGAAAAGTCTGAGAGAGAGAGAGAGAGAGAGAGAGAGAGAGAGAGAGAGAGAGAGAGAGAGAGAGAGAGACAATAGAGGGAGAGTCAGACAGAGGGAGAGACAGAGAGAAAGGAAAAGTCTGAGAGAGAGAGAGAGAGAGAGAGAGAGAGAGAGAGAGAGAGAGAGAGAGAGAGAGAGAGAGAGAGAGAGAGAGAGAGAGAGAGAGAGAGAGAGAGAGAGAGAGAGAGAGAGAGAGAGAGAGAGAGAGAGAGAGAGAGAGAGACTTTTTTAGGCAGCAGATGGTGGCGCACCACAGATCCTGTAAGTCACTGCTAAGCATTAGCCCGTTGTTGTCTCACGGAGACCCACGGATTAACACACAATACACACGCACACACACATATGCACACACACACGCAAACACACGCACACACACATGCACACACACACAGAGCTCCTGTGTGTGTGTGCAGCAATGAAACAGTATTTTAACAAGCACTGGTTCACCCGCCCGCCCAGTACTCTGGGTGTGGAGACTAGCTCATTGCAGGCAAGATTTACAGACAGGTACCTTTGTTTTCTGTTAGAATGCTCCGTAATGGACGCTGTGATTCATTTATATGACCACTGAACTCCCCCTTAGACTGCAGATGAAATATGTAATCGGATATTGAATATGCTTCGTGATTCAATTGAAATCGAGCTGTGAAAGCAATCCACAGCGCGCAATGTGCATAATGCCGTTTGGTTTTTGTATGTTTTATAAGAACTAGGTTATGAGAAGTAACACGATTTTACTGATAATAATTTAAAATGACAGACATTAAACTTGGCTAACATCTTTGCAAATTAGTTCCATCTTATGTTTTACTACGGACTATTTCAAGAAAAGACAACAATACAAATGAATAAAAGATAAAACGCAATCATTAAAAAAACGACATTATATCCTCGCAGCCAGTGAATCAAAACACGCTTATAAACTACGCATTTATAAACGCACGACTTACAGATACTAAGGAGGAGGCAATCGCACCTTTTGAATGCAAATAAACCACCACCACCTCCACCACCACCACCTCCACCACCACCACCACCATCACCACCTCCTCCTCCTCCTCCACCAACTCCTCCTCCTCCAACACCACCAACACCATCATCATTAATGTCGTTGCCGGTGGGGTCAGGAATAGACATCCAGATTAGATACGGCCGTTCGATATCCGAAGGGCCGCGGGGGAGGCGACGGAGGTGATGAAGGTTGCAGGAGGAAAACAGCTGTAAAATTGGTCTAATCGAGCAGGTAATTTCATTTAGCAGCCGTGCTAAGATCCTCCTCCCTCAACGCTCTGCGGTTGAAGGGGACATAAAACAAGTAAATAAGGAAAGAAGGAAATAAAGACACACGTAATGAGGACGATGTATTTCCAATGTCTCGGGAAATATACCCGGTTCGGAGCTGTAGTGTCATTTCCAAAACGGGGCGTTGGACTACAGCAACACAGAAAGAGAAATTTAGGTCTACCACATTGTGATAGAGAGATAGACAGTGATAGACAGATGGACAGATAGACAGATAGAGATATGGAGACAGAAGGCTTAAGAATAGGGCTCCCAGTGGGTCCCTTTGAAGAATATGGTTAATGAGAAAGCTGTCAAGCCCAGGTATATAATATATGTAAAACAAGAATATAAAAATATTACAAAAATAATCAATCATTTATATGATATTCTCATATTTGATTATAAAGTGCAATGTCTGTTCTTGACCGACATTTTAACTGTTATTAAACTGTTCTGTTAACTTTTATTGAATTGAATTTCTGCAGTGGTTGATTTCTTGTACCGCTGTGTTTTATGTCTCACTGATTCGTCCACCCTTTTTTTATGACGAACGCAAACGGTGACACCTGAGATATTCACGGGTGAGTACATTGATATCCCGGTCTTCTTCGCCTCACTGACGTTCAATTCTCTTACCTCGCACTTTGAATGGTGACTGCTTCGCAAGAGCGCGTTCACAAGCTCGGACATGAAAACAGATTTAAACAAAGCCCGACATAACCTTGCTGAAATGCCTTGGAATGCTACTTTGCCCTGTGACTGGAGGAGAAACCATCAATCATATGACATGGTGTCAAACCAGTAGAAACATAGTGGATTCAAACCACACATTATTTGAAACAAATAACCATAAAAATCTGCCACTGCATCTTGAAAAGGAAATAGAAGAAATTAAGGATGAATATTGAATAATGTAATATTAATTTGAATGTGGTAATATTCATTTGAATATTGTTATATTCAAATGGGACAAACAAACCCAAACAATTAGTTTTGTATCTCTAAACTGCTTGATGGTCTTTTCCAAAAATTTTCCACTGCTGCCATTACATTTGGGAGGCAAATGTCAATAAAATATTATTTTCTGTAATATTATTTCTGTGAAACAGCGTACTTTGTTTGTTTTTGAGGCCTGAGGTCTGTTTAAATTTAATCGATCAAATCTCTCGATTGTTCATCACCTCCTAAGCAATCATGGTACATTTATATAGCATTGTCACTATCAATCCTTTTATTATACGGTTAATGATATTCAATAGCAGTTGTGTTTAAAATACCCAGACCACTAATGAAAAGTGAATCTATATGTAACCTATTTAACCTGCTGTCTCCTTCACAATTACACTGAATTGTTTTGTACAATCAGGCGTTTCTGTGTCTCAGCAGTTCAGGAGACGTGTGAGAGGCCGATTAGTAGTTTTAGTGGAAGAGAAAGGCTGCACTAGCATTTCTTCTTTTAGCACTGTTCATCTACAGGTGTCAGCAATGACACACACACACACACACACACACACACACACACACACACACACACACACACACACACACACACACACACACACACACACACACACACACACACCCACCCACCCAAACGCCCACACACTCACCCTGTACCAGTCATTTGGGCAAAGCCCAAGGGCCCACATGTCAGTAGGGGCCCTCTAGAGTAAATACAGTAAGAACCCTGCGAGTTATGACTCAAAAATCTATTTTCACCACACTCACACACAAACACACACACACACACGCACACGCACACGCTCACCCAGAAAGAAAAAAGATTTGAAAGAAAGTGAGCAAGAGAGAAGGAACAAAAAAAGAAAAAGAACGGATGAGGAGAATAAAGAAGGAGCTGACGGAATAAGGACAGAACAAGAGTGGTACAGGAGGCCGGGAGGCCCGGGGCTCACCGCAGACGTCCGGGCGCGTAGTGCGGACCGGACGCCACCAGGAGAATCCTAATGGTGCCGCCTGGTGGCCCGACACGTTCCTCTGTACAGCGCGAGGCTGAGCCCCGGCCTGAATAATGTATGCGGCTCTGGGAGCAGAAACCATTGGACCAGGGGCCCAGACGACACCCCGTCGGTAGGCCAGGGGCCCTGGTGGAGCAGCGGGGGTCCCACCGCCAACAGAACCTACACCTGGTTCCACCACCTCCGGTGGGCACACACGCGCACGTGCATACACGCATACACACGCACAATCTCAGTGATCAGGGTTTTACCGGTTGGCGTTGAAACACAATCGCTTTTTTGATAGAGAAGGAAGGCTGGATGTTTTTTGCCGTTTACATTCCACTACTCTTATTGTTCGTATCGATGAATCCCTGTAGGTTTTATTCTTGTTTTGTTTTGTTTTGACTTCAGTGATATTGGTAGCTCTGCTGGGGATTGTATGTGGTACGTACAGGTTCATGGACGCCTAACCAACTCATTCGCAGTTCACATTGCAGTATGAACTGACTGTGAAATTGCAGTTCCTCTTGGAGGACAACAAATAACTATCTATCAAGTACTAGCATATAAACAGTATAGTACATCAAATGACGCCCATGGTATCGGATATTGGAAGTTAATTAAATTAACAACAAAATAAGACGGAAATGTTGCAGCTTTCTCTCTCTCTATCTCTCTCTCTCCCTCTCCCACCCTCTCTCTTTCTCTCTAATGATGGCAGCTCCTGCCATGCGGTGGCTGATGTCACCCGTTGCCATGACAGCCAGCACTCAAGTGTGACGCTGAGGAGGAGGGTTCTAGCATTGTGCGTGTGTGTGTGTGTGTGTGTGTGTGTGTGTGTGTGTGTGTGTGTGTGTGTGTGTGTGTGTGTGTGTATGCGTGTGTGTGTTGTCCATTTATTCCCTCCTCTCTCGTGGCTTTGCCCTGAACATGTTTTTTTGTCACTATTTTTCGTCTCATGTGTCTTGAAAAACACACAGACTGAAATGTCAAAATTACCATTAAAAGGCCAAACGTCCAACCCCCAAACTAATCACTGGTCTCTGCTAAAAGGAAATATGTTTTCACATCCATTTCCCTGAACATTTCCTTTTCAGTTTCTCTACATTTGAAACTAACGACAAAAATGACCTGAATCTGTAGTTGGGTGACAGATAGGTCAATCTTCCTAAGGCGTTTGAGAACGATAGAAACTGTGTTCAAGCACTATTTCGGTTGCTATTACTAGTGTTATTGATATTGATATTAAAAGGTGCTGCAAGCGATGTTTGTTCATCAGCCATCACTGATACAGAGTGTTTGTTCAGAGCGTTTGTTCAGTAACATCAGAGTTACTGACCGCTAACATGGGTCTCTGAAAACACGGTTTCTGTTATCTTGTCCCAGGATGTTGTGTGACTCCAGACAGGAGTCATGCAAGACCCGCTGTTATGGTGAAATGCGGGGGGCAGGGGTCACTTAAAAAATGGACAGGAAGATAGCCAAAACAACGACATAAATTACAGCTATTAATATGCTCTTTATTACCCAGAGTGACTAACAATATAGTTTCTGAGGTCTCGGCCATCAGCCAACAGCAACCCTCACCTTCCAGTCAGAGGTTGATGCTGATAAACAGCTCATGTTCCATCGCTGTGAATCAATAAAAACATGGGAGTCATCCCTGAGTAAAATAATGGGCACATAGAGGATGGACCCTCTAAAAAACCTCCTTCAAAGACCCTTATTTCACAACCAAGGGCTGAGGGTCTGTTGTGATCTGTAGCCATTTAAAAGTGTACTCATTTCTAGTGAATGAAACACAACTCATCACTATGATATTACTCTGCCATTGATTCAACCTGTAAGAATCAATGGTACTACTCGCTTAAAAATATATGTGACATTTTCGGACGTAGTAGCATGATACCATATAAATAAACATAGATTATTTTGAGGGAGAATTGCCCTGCATAGAATGACTACATTTTTTTATATACATTTTATTTTGTAGGTGACTGTGGTATAATCGCAATATTACACTAGAAAGGTGAGCTTTACCGTCATCACTGATACGACAGTGATGAGGTCAGGACCGAAACGCTTGCCCCAAGTTCCCCAAGCAAGCGTTGCTGAATTGCTCATGTGATCAGCAGTATCACCCTCTTGAGGGACGATGCTGACATCACTCTCTCACACCTGGAGCTCCAGTCAGGAGCCCTTTATTGATCTGCTGCATCTCATTAACCACTGTTAACCACTGCTTATGCAACCATTGATGAATTAATAAATGCACCAAAGAACGAATCATGGAATGAGTCAACCAATCCGTAGAACTCGGGCTTCTTTCTCTGGCGTCTCAGTGGCGGCTGCATGTGAGGTGTTATGTTGCAGCACAGCGTGCAGTGCTGATACAGTGAACTCACATCAGCAAAGAGCAGGCCTAACATAAAGGGCCCGTTTCTAAGCTAGCCATAGGCTCGCCCAACATTGGACAGCACACGCTGAATAAAATAACAAATATAATCAATCAATGAGTGATCTATGTCAAGTAACAAGGCCAGTTTAGAGAGCGGTACTTAATTAATATATATTTTAAGAGGAAGACAGCTTCTTCATTCTTCATAAGAAACCGTATAAATTACCATAACATATGGTATTACCTATTCATTAATATATGATCGTATACATTCCTTCCAGAATCTTTAATTTCACATTAGATATGAAAACCATTATTTCAGTTACTGTGAATATTCTGGTCTACCTCGGTCATATCATGCTACTGTGCCAAAATATCTCTCTCTCTCTCCCCCCCTCTCCCTCCCCCCTCTCTCTCCCCCCTCTCTCTCTCTCTCTCTCTCTCTCTCTCTCTCTCTCTCTCTCTCTCTCTCTCTCTCTCTCTCTCTCTCTCTCTCTCTCTCTCTCTCTCTCTCTCTCTCTCTCTCTCTCTCTCTCTCTCTCTCTCTCTCGATGTCACAAACGGACACTTTTTAAAAGGGATTTAAATGGCTCAGGTGCAGGAGCTCTAGAGAGCAATGGGGGGTTGACGGTTCAATCTCTATCCTCATCCTGGTACTGGGGAGTCCTTGGGTAATAATAACCTCTAGTCTGTGCTCCTCTGCTGGAAGCCTGAGGTCGGAGAGGGGGCGCGAGGGGACATGTGTTGGAGGTACAGCAGGTGCCTTTACTGTGAAGTGCTTTGAGCAGCCGCCGCAGTGGTTATGAAACAAAGTAGTGTGGTCAATCTCTTCAAACTTAAAGTTCTCCTGCTCTGGTCCGAAAAAGTTAAGCATTTTATCGAATGTTGAATAGAGTTTGACAACTTTTGGGTGAATCCTTAACTTCAATTGTAAACATATCAAAATCATATTCATAATTAATAACAATTCTCTTAATAATTACATCATATATTACAAGGGTATTATACATCATATATTAAGGACATTCCTTTTGTGCCGGCTGTGTTCTGCTAGAGGCCACTCAATTCCAACCACTGCACCTTTAAATATTTAATCCTCAAGAGCGATTCAACTGAATGCGTATGCAAATGTCCATGCGCAAGACTGGCTGTTTATGCGTGACCTTATGTAACACGACGACTACCCACAGGCTGACATGTGCAACCTGCGGCCCGTGTGGTGAACTCTACATCGCCGTGACGACCCTGACCGCCCCTTCCCCTTTGCACTACACAGACGCACGCACAAACACACACACATGCACGACGCACGCACAAAGCCACAAACACACACACACACACACACACACACACACACACACACCGGATACGGGTCATTAGCCCATAAGGATCGATTCCCTACTCAGGGATTCAACGGGTCTGTCCACCTGACCCAATACTCCTGCAACGTCTACTTCCAATTCCCGACAAAAGGAAATAAAAACGTACTCGTTCACAATACTATATTACTATATGAGACAAAGTACTAAACTATAATAATAAAAGTGAAAGTACATTTAGGACTCAAAGACCGAGACCAACATAACAACCTTTCCCCTGGAGCACCCTCACTGCTCACTAGTATTTTGTCATTTACCACACATTTTTTATCCGTTCATCATTATCTACTTAACAGAATGTCAGTGGGATGGTAGGGGTAAGGGGCATTGTGTTCAATAATACCTCCAGGTAAACCCTGGACCTGGAGAGGTTGGAACACAGGACCTTTACTTTGGTCGCGTCCCACGTGACACCCTGATGTCGAGCTAGAGGTGCAGGGCGGGGGGGGTGGGGTGGGGTGGCGGGGGGGGGGGTGGGGTGTCTCACCTGGATCATGTACAGCTGGGCGATGCGATACTCGTCCACGCTCATGGGCATGGGGATGCGGTACTCCTTCACCAGCATGGCTGCGCTTGCGTGTGTGTGTGTGTGTGCGCACGCACGTGTGTGTGTGTGTGTGTTTGTGTGTGTGTTTGCGTTAGGTAGAAGGCTCCAGTGGCAGGGCTGTGTGCTAGCCTAGCAGCGTGTTCAGACGCTTAGCCGCTAGCATGCTAGACGCCGTCGCCATTCACACCTGTTCAGGAGACACAGAAGAGAGAGGGGAAAACACAGGGGATTAGATTAGTCCTGAGGAGTATATCGGGTGATTTGTAGATCTGTAATTAACAACACACCTGTACGACAACAACAACAGCGTCAGCAGCAACAGCTAGGGCGTTTTCGACAGTGATAGCTGTTAGCCCGAAAGTCGCTGAAGAGCTACGAGAGTAGAATTAAGCCTGTTTCTCTTATGGATTAAACCCACCATGTGTATGTGTTTGTGATTGTGTGTGTGTGTGTGTGTGTGTGTGTGTGTGTGTGTGTGTGTGTGTGTGTGCGTCTGTGCGCTGCATGGCCCCAGTCTTCCTCCAGATCAATTACAAGGTAATCCCATGACCCAGCAACCTCCCCCACCCCACCCTCGCTCCTCTTTCCTAATGCCTAGGCAACCCAGATCTCTCTCTCTCTCTCTCTCTCTCTCTCTCTCTCTCTCTCTCTCTCTCTCTCTCTCTCTCGTCTCTCTCTCTCTCCTCTCTCTCTCTCTCTCTCTCTCTCTCTCGGCTCTCTCTCTCTCTTCTCTCTCTCTCTTCCTCTCCTCTCTCGTCCTCTCTCTCTCTCCTCTCTCCTCTATCCTCTCTCTCTCTCTCGTCTCTCTGCAGAGAATTGTCCAGTTTGGTGCTAATATGTGTGTGTGTGCAGTGCATCCTTGTTGTTCTATGCTTGTGGGGACAGAGTACTCCGCTTGCACACACCCCATGTGGGCCAAGCCGCAGACAGGAACTGACTACTTGGGCAGACCACGTCCTGCGTAGTTGCGGCCCCTCATTAAACCTTGTTGGGGGGCATGCATCCTCCTGTAAGAGGGTATTTTGTACAGTCCTTCCTTATTATCACCAACCACCTGGTGGTTGTACCTCCAGTATTTTGTGTATACACTCAGTGAGTAGTAATAATCCCCAGCTAGTGCTGGGTAATCCTGGTTTCTGTCTGTTTTCGAGAGTCTACTAAAGGGAAAGACTTGGAAAAAAGCTCTCTGCACGACACGGTATAAAAGAAGGAACTGCTATACAATCTCTCAAATAAAATGAAACACAATCCTTGTCCTCATCCATCTTTAGACTTGCCTCCTCGACACCACCTTCACCGACAGGCTAAAGGCGGTCAATTCCTTGGATAAGGGTACCTTCATCGTCCCATGATTAAAATGAGACATTTTAGACAGGCTGCAAATAATGGTAATGAAGGGTCATTGCACTATATTACAATTTCCACCGTACATAACAAGTGGCGATTGCAACATTAAGCGACAAACTGTTGCTGTAGATCTAGCAATCCATCCATCCACGCCCCACTAATGCGTGCTCCTCACCTCGTCCTGAATCCTCCCTCACCACCCAAACCACATCCTCCCCACTCCACCACAAGGAGGAGATAGTGCAAAGTGTTTGAGGGAAATGCAACAAATGGATGCACCTTATTTTGAGTCATCTTTTCGCTTTTGTTTTACTTTTGTATTTTTTTATGTAAAGCGTCTTTGGGTACTAAGAAAAACGCCATATGATTGCAATGCATTATTATAATGACCTTATTCAGCTTCATGGCTGGAGAATGAAATTGGACACTCTCTGTCAAGAGACTCAGTATGCCATGAGAAAAGGGACCAGGGATAACAGCATTATATGAGAGCAAATTGTAGCCATCTAAGTATCCTAGATCGTACACTGTGGACCCTGAATCTATCGTCTGGGATCAATACAGTATTGTCCTATCTTATCTTACTCAGATGAACTGGTGCTTTTTTTCACCAAGGCCCTCCTATTAGGCTATGACGCCCTGGCTTATCAGTATCAACTTCTAGGTTACATATTTGCATGGTTCCTCTTTGATCCCTCATAATATTTTTATTACGGATGATTTCGCTCTTTTCAATTTGTTTGTTCACCTGGCGGCCATCTTGGGTCTAAAAAGCTAGTGGGGTGATGGAACTGACTGTGGCATTCACTTCCCCTTCCCGGCAGGTACCCAATAAAAGTAACAGCACAACAGTGTGATAGCGGATAACTGTTTAATTACATTGCTGACTTCCCATTAATGACAAAATAGTATTTTTTTGTTTTCTTTGCATACAGAGTACAAAGTGATGCTCTGCAATCTGTGCATGCTTTTTTTACTTGTTTCCTGCTATGATGTCAGAAAATCAATATCGCTAAATCAATATATAGATCTCTCGAGAACACAACTAATTTCCCAACCGTTATGCTAAAAGCCCAACGAGTGCCAAATTATATCACAACCCAAGTACCCCTAAGGCATCGGATAAACCTCTTGTGACGCCAAAACGTCTTAATTCGTGTACATGCTAAATAAATCAGTCATCACAACCCAAGATTCATTCTTCATCTGCATTTCAGCACATTTGTCGGAAATGCCCGGGGCGGAATCAATGTATGATCATTAGTACAAACATGTTGTCTGATGAAATTTAGACCAAGAAATGTGGCCGTACGTACCCAAACGCAGCCCACCCCAGAGGCTCCCTAGTTTCCACCGCCCCGCTGACCAGAGCCACATACCCCACTGTGCCACCTCATTACTCATCAATTCTAATGCACCCACGACGTCTGAAAGGCTCTGTCTGATTGGGTCTGATTGGATCGTGAGGCCGGTCCCTGCCAACGTGGCTTCATCAATGTGTTGCACAGCAAAAATATCAAAACAAACGCTGCGATTTACATAACAAACGTGGCGTGCATGTTTAGTTCCGAGTCGTGATTGCTAGATTGGAAATGATCTTCGAGATGCATAGGCTTAAGTGTGACGGATTGTTGATTCATTTATTTATTTATCTTTACAGATCAACCCTCCTCATGACAGTAGACCGAGTTCAACCTAAATATCTCCACACATTGCACAGCCTAACGCACCACATCTCCTATTGAACAACACCATCTAATACACGAGACTGACAGCGACTAACCTCCCCGTGAAGCCCTGTGTATAGGCTACCAAACATTACATTACAATTACATCACCATCGCCCTCGCCACCGGCCCCACCACACCAATTCATCCACCAGCACCACCCGGTTGCCCCGGCTGGAGTAAGATGCACCTTAAAGTCCACATCCATCCCCACTGACACTCTCTAACTATAGGCTTGCCATCCTTCACTAGATGATTGAGAGACCTGTCTGGCAAAGCGAGGCAGAGTACAAAACAACCCTCCACTGTGGGCATGTCCACACTCAGCAACCTAACAGTCGACACGGTGTACAGCAAACACATGCACAAAGATCTTTACCTTGCTGATGGAACAATCGCGGCTAGCACATCGCTATGATTCCCATCCGTTGGGGAGAATTCCGGTTCCGCGTTCCATGTGCATGTGGGCTAGCAGTCGCGACATTCTAGAAGCCCCATCCCGGCGAGATGGTCCTGTGATGTCCTTTCTCCAGCACCAATTGGCTAACGGAACTGCAGCTACACTGTTAAGACACACATACACAGAGGTTGGCAGGTTTTTTAAATCCTTACTGTGAAACCAGAGCAGGTATCGACTGTCTCTCTCTCTGCTTCTCCCTTCCTTCCTCTCTTCTCCACCCACCTCTTCTCTTTTTTTGGTCCGGTCCCCCCCCCCCCCCCCCATCATCATCATCTCCCTGCGTCTCCACCTCCCGACCGGCCGAGGAGGCTCTGTTACCATGGCGATGCATGAGGCTGTGCCCCGATTGGTGGAGCCCGCTGTGATGCAACGGTTAATGGTACAGCCCCGCTCATACATGGATGTTACCGCGGTCTGACCCCACCCCTTCCTTCTCTCCCCACCACCCTTTTCTCTGTCTTTCTTTTTGCCGTTTCCCATTCCCCTGCCACTTTTGTTTTATTTCAGTAGTCTGTTATTCTGAGCATCGCAGGTATTACAGCACCATACCGAAATCCATACAAAACAAACAAATAAACCAGGAAGCTAAATCAGAATGATATAATCCACTGTCAGGAACTCGACACAATACAAGTACAAACACAATTTGATGTCTTCCAAAATAGGATCGTATTCTATTTTTAAAGGCTTGTAGGAGGACAGTTCGGTAGCTATAACCTGTATTATTACCTCAAGGAGAGATGAGTCGGCCCTCTGGATAACAGGCTATAAACACATCCACCTGAAAGACCGCGATTGGATGCCGCTCACCTGCATCGTCCGCCCATTTGACTGAGCGAGCAGCTGGTCCACGGCACCGGGGACTTTTCATTTGACTACCAAATGACGGATGAACGAGCTAGGTGTTCTGACGCCAAAATAAAAGCACCTCGCAAATGAGTTCGTTTAACATTCCGAAGTAGCAACTAACTGCTGTATTTCCTTGAATGCGGAACCTAGTGATCTATTGATGGGGCAAGTGAAGTAACTGATAACATTCATCTAAAAACAACCCAAAAATGCACACGGAAACACGTATCAATAGCACCTTTATTTAATCGTATGCTCTATTAGACACCCGTTCTGTAAAAACACTTGGGTGGTGTGTTGTATGACCCGGCGTGGCCCGTGTGTGATGGCAGATGGAGGAAGCAGAAGAGGGCCCTTATTTTGTGACTCACACACACCCGTGCTCAGGATAACGGCGGTTTAATTACATTCATCCCGGCTCGTCTCGTGGGCTCCACGTTAAAAATACCCCGTTACCACCGACGGCGAGGCTCCGTCTGCCGAAGGTACCGTGAACGCAGGGCTAGCTTTTAATTACATCACAGCTGATGAAAAAAAAACGAGAAAATCAAAAAGATTAATATTTGTGTAATTATTTCGGCTTTATTGATTTACCGATTTTCCATTTTATTCATTGCCGGACGTTTAGAGTTTAAATGGCTTCCATGTTTCTTTTTTCACTGGCCATTTGCTCCCTATTTTTGATGAACCATAAACCACAGGGAAGCACGACAGAATTGTCTTAAAAATATATAAAAATTCTCTGATTGATTCTCCTCCCCCAAATCCGTGAATGAGTCTGTCATCCATCCCACTCTCTCTCTCTAGCACACACACACACACACACACACACACACACACACACACACACACACACACACACACACACACACACACACACACACACACACACACACACACACACACACACACACACACACACACACACGCGCAGACTAATTTATCTGAGAATCAGCAGAACAGGCCTAACTGAATAAGCCTCATGCTCTTCCACATTATACACAGCAGGGGCAAACGGGAGGGACTCTGCCGCTGGTCCGGCCCTTAATGCGTCTGCTAATTTATGAGCCTGTCATCGGTAGGCAGTCCAGACGACCGGGAGTGGTTACACAAGCAGCGTCCGTGGGCTACGACTGAAGGCAGAATTCCGCAGTCAGCTCCCCCACCCTACGCACCGAGATGGCCGCTAGGGGAAGAAGGGCTGTAGGTTCTCAGGCTCTCGAGATTGGTTTGGTGGTTTGGTAGGTTCCGTAGGGAATGTCAGGTGAAAACCCTTTTCGATGGCTCACAGACAGCAGGTACACAAACACAGCACACACACACACTCATTCAAACACTAACCTACGAAGTTGAAGATTTAGATATTTACTAATCAAGAGATGCCTTTGTAGCAAATAACAGGACATTTGAGAGGCATGCAATTAAGGGGCATTTAGGAGTTTGGGCATCATTCAGCCACTACCACGCAATCCTGTCCCTTGGGTTTTCTGTTAAAGTAGCCCTAAAAGTTTAGCCACTTACCACCGTATTAAGGACCACAGTCCTTACTTTACCTCCTTCGGATGAGGAATACAATATATGGAAAGACTACTCGATATCGGGTTGTGTATTGTAGCATACACAAAACATTACGGCAAACCGCTAGATTAAAATGTATCCAAATTCTATTCTGTCCTTGATAGCAAATAGTGTTCACATGTTCAGTTCATGAATTTAATCATTCTTCAATTTTGTCTTAATTTGATGTTCGTGTTATTGTACATGTAAAAAATCTTTTTGAAGAACATTACTGAGTTATTTACAGACTCAAATAGAATAGAATAATTTAAAAACGGCAGTGTGGCCATAGAAAGGGAGTGAATGGTTTGTGATCTATCATAAATTGGACATAACATTCTCTGCCACTCTGAGGGGAGATTACAGCGATGCATAAGGTCCAGTAGAAGGAACAGAACAGGCTATATTTAATCTCTTTCAGGACAAAAAAAAGCACTACTGAGGTTCATAAAATGATTGGCATTTCTTTCTTTTTCAATATCGGAACTAAAATATTAACTTTCTCTGAGGCAAATGTAGTATCTCACTACAGTATTCTGACTTAGGGCGGCAGGAAGACTACCATCCTACTCCTGATCATCTTTCATTGATTCAACATACAGATTCTTCGCTTATATTTCTGAAACTAGAAGGACGTAACAAAAGAGTACATTTATCCACAAGTTCCATTCAAATAGCATTTGGAAACAACAAATACAAAGTGCTTTACCTAGCCATACTACACCTTCACAAATTACTTTATCTCTTTACTTTACTCATCTCCAGGAAAACACGGTTAACTTATTTGCGGAATGGCGGTCAATGTGTTTCTCTGAACGGTTAGTGTTTTGTTTCCTGGGGTGGTCCAGAGAGAGAGAGAGAGAGGTAGAAAGATAGAGAGAGAAGGAGAGAGAGATACCTGTAGACCGGCAGGGTTTAACACAACACCCACTGACACACACACACACACACACACACACACACACACACACACACACACACACACACACACACACACACACACACACACACACACACACACACACACACACACACACACACACACAAACGCATACACACACACAATGTAGAATCATATTTTGAATAAAAATAAAACAGTCACGCATGATTTACTGCCTTAAACAATGAGCTGCCAGTGTGCAGCATGGAATAAATAAAAATCATGATTTATATAAATCGAACACACCCAAGGGACCAAAGAAAAAAAACACTTTGCAATGGAACAATTCCTCACTAAAAATACCCAGAAACATTTATTATTAAAGTTGCTGTTTTGTTTTCCGATTCATAGCCTTACACAACTCAGTCACACTTCCTTCCTCTTTTCATCTCCCCCTGCCCTAGCTTCAGACATTAACACGTTTTCTAAGGACACACACACACACACACACACACACACACACACACACACACACACACACACACACACACACACACACACACACACACACACACACACACACACACACACACACACACACACAAACACACTAATGGACAAATTACAGGCCAAACCACACTAAAAAGTCAGGCGGTAAAAAGTGAACTGAGGGGAAAGTACTGCCATCAGTCAAGCAATATATCACAAGTTCCTCCGAAAAATAAATAAAAGCCTGGGTGCTCCATTCTGGGGGCCAATTCTCAGGGGCCCAATACCATTAGTGCCTGGCCCTGCTCCACACACCTCGCGCTGGGGTGATGTAGCGCTGGACGGGGCCCAGCCAGGCTGTTTGTCACCAACACCTCCAGGACTCCCATGGCCTGCAGTGCCCCCCCTATCCTCCCGCTGGCCCCCCCAGCAGCTTACGTCCATTAACTTCCCCATGACTCATACTAGAGACAACAAATCGTTTCATCATGAACACAACAGAGCCCCCCTCCCCCCTCCCCCTCCCCCCCTCCCCCCTCCATCTTCTGCTTGGTCACATTCAGAACGGGCCCGCTACGGGACAGCCGTGGACAGCGGTCGGAGTGACAGAGGCGGAGTCCTTTTGCAGATCATGCGCAACATTAATACGATGATGTCACCTCTGATAACAGAGCCCGCTGCAACCTTTATGAGGTGTGTAAACATCAGACAGGACGGCTGCAAACCAGTGGCAATCAATTATGTCAGAAATTGCAGAAACTGAAACGAGGCTTTGTACATATTGATTAGATGAGCTGATTTGGAGATTTAGATTCAACAGGGAGACGGATGAAGTGGGACAAACCTAAACTGACTAGGGATGGGTCTCTGGAGTTACTCTCAGTCATAGCGCACAATGTCCTCCGTGTATGTGTGTGTGTGTGTGTGTGTGTGTGTGTGTGTGTGTGTGTGTGTGTGTGTGTGTGTGTGTGTGTGTGTGTGTGTGTGTGTGTATGTGTGTGTGTGTGTGTGTGTGCGTGCAAGCAAGTGGGTATGCGTTGCACGTGCACGTGCACATTTGTGTGCGTGTGCACTTTTGTGCACGTCCTATTCGCGCATCCTTTTGTTAATATTTGATGGGGAAGTTATACATGACTGGGTCTGAACAAAGCTCAGGGATTGTTAATTAGAGTAAGTGGTGGGAACTGGGCGAAACGGAGCGACGAATGGTACAGCCTCACATCATCATCCACAGTGACCTTGAATCCTTCCAGGAATGAATCCACAAGCACATGGGGACACGCTGGGACTGAATGGGAACACTGGAACCACAGATCTATAGCCTGGTTAAAGTCACTCTGAGTGACGGTTGAGGGGGGCGTGAATGGACATGAGACGACGTCTACTCAATAGAGGAGTGTCATCTTTTCAGGTGAATGTAAACCAGAGCTCAAAGTCTAATCCTACGTTTGCATGCTTTGTCTGACAAGTATCGCTAAGTCAATCTAAGTGTTTATTTTGTTATGATGTGGAACAAAGAAAACCTAGCAAATATTAGAATTTCTGACAATATAACCTATTATTTATTTTTTTACTGGATAAATAGAACAAAAATAATAATTCTCTTGACAGATCTGTTCGATTCTATCAATTTAGCCATCATGTACCTCCTCTTCAATATACAATATTTGGAATGATCATGCATAGGAAGCTAGCATTGTCCTAAACAACAGTTTTTTTTACAAGTGATGACATCGCATCTTCTAAAACAGAGTACGTGTTCTGTGATCAACTCTAACAGATCACTCAATCACCTATCCCCACTGTGGGCCAAATATGGGCACGTTTCCTTTTCTCGCCATCAATTCCATTCCAAAATGGCGCCCGCCCATAGCTTAAATTCAACCTACAGAATCAAACAGCCGTGGAGAAAAAATTCAATAAATAACCTATGGCTGACGTCAGAGCCCGGGCGCTACAGCCTGTATACAATCTGAGCTTCCACCCAGCGTCTCCAGCCAACCGCAACACGCGGCCTGCTGTGAAGTCACGACGGCAGGGCTGGAATCCCTCTGTTTATCCGGCTATAAATAGACTACACACCGCCGTGACGCGACATCTTGTGACGCTCCCCCCCACCCCGCATCCTCCAACCTCACATCCTCCCATCCCCGTATCTCCCTCACACACACACACATACACACATACACACACAGACACACACACACAGACACACAGACACACAGACACACACACACCAGACTGTACCACAGCTGTCATGTTGCTATTGGTATGCAGGAGTTGGCCTGGCATACGTGTTATCTCTCTCTCTTCCTCTCTCTACCACTCTCTCCCCCTCTCTCTCTCTCTCTCCCCCCCTCTCTATCCCTTCTCTCTTTCTTTCTCCCCCTCCCTCCCTCCCTCCTTTCCTTTCTCCTCCACTCCTCTCTCCCCTCCCTCTCTCCACATCCCCTCTACGCCCATCTCTCTCGACCTATCTCTCTCTCTTTCTTTTCCTCTCTGTCCCTCCCTCCCCCCCATCTTCTCCACTCCTCGCTCTCTCTCTCCCTTATCAGCAGAGAAAGTGTGAGAGAGCCAGAGAGAGAACGCCGAGAGAGCGAGAGACGTGTGGTGTGAATGAGGCATAAGACACGGACAGATTGACCAGAGCATAAAGATGTGGCTGAATGGAGTATCAGATCGTCTGGATGGGCCAGATACTAGGAAATGAGAGCAGGAGGGAGGGAGGATGGATCGGGCATATGGACACGCAGAAGACGAAGAGGTGATGGGGGAGCAGATGGAGACATGGGAGAGAGAGAGAGAGAGAGAGAGAGAGAGAGAGAGAGAGAGAGAGAGAGAGAGAGAGAGAGAGAGAGAGAGAGAGAGAGAGAGAGAGAGAGAGAGAGAGAGAGAGAGAGTACGAGTGAAGTAACGAGAGCGGGAGGGAGCGAGATAGAGAGAAAAATGGAGAGTAGTAGAGAAGGAAAGAGACAAAGAGAGAGCGAGGAAACAATAGAGAGAGAAAGTAAGAGAGAAGGTTATAGAGATAGTCTAACAGAGAGAAGGAAAGAGAGAAAAACAGCAAGTTAAAGAAAGTGAGAGAGAAATGTCATCTGACTGAATCTTGACCAATGGAGTATAAAAAAAAGACTCCATTTCACGGTTGTTTCTTCATGGTTTGTGTAACTGTAAGTCGCTTTGGATGAAAACGTCAGCTTAATAAATGAGAGAGAGAGAGAGAGAGAGAGAGAGAGAGAGAGAGAGAGAGAGAGAGAGAGAGAGAGAGAGAGAGAGAGAGAGAGAGAGAGAGGGGGGAGGGGGGAATCAATACTATGACTCACGTTCTGTGCCTGCTGCTTCCTAACAGCATTTATTAAAAGCAAACCTAATCATTTTGCTTCTATAATCACATCCAGCGGGGCTACATCGTTCAGTTTCATGACAATCATGTGGAGAGGGGAGGAAATAGACTCGTTTTCATCTCAAATAACTCAGAGGGATAAATTGATAGGGCCCATGCAGCTGTCAATCACGCGAGGCCTAATTCTAAGTGACAGCTCGGGTACATTGTTCCCAGAAGAACAAGTCAACAACAAAAACAACAACAAAACACAAGTTGTTTCGAAGGGTAAGAACACAAACTACATTGTCTTGTTTGAGGAACTCCCTTGAGGGTGTAGGAGGCCTACATAGATTTCACCAGCTGGGTTTAGCGAGAGAAATAGGATGTAACGAGAGAAATATGGTGTGTGAGAGAGAGAGAGAGAGAGAGAGAGAGAGAGAGAGAGAGAGAGAGAGAGAGAGAGAGAGAGAGAGAGAGAGAGAGAGAGAGAGAGAGAGAGATGTAGAAGAAGTGATGTTTATACATGTCATTCAAATGAGCCAATGATATCAAACAGGACAAATATGGAATGCATCTGCTTAAATATATAGTTAGAAATTCAAAACAAACACGCTATGATTTAATGATTTGTTGACTAACTATATTCTCATCATGAGAACCTCGTACACCGACTCACCTGCAGTAACGTCAGTGTATGACCGGAGTACTTCTGGATGTTCCGATTAATCCCCAACGAATCGTACGAACGGCTGCAGCAACATTGTGGTGCACCTACATGTCAACGTCGGTTAGCTTTCAGTCGAATCGAAAAACAAACAACCGATGGAGAAACAACATGATGGATTGAGGAAATACGTTCACGTAATCGGGTTCATTCTGCCATCAGTGGAAGACAATACGCGCCTCATCCTGTAGATATAGGCCTACGACGAAAAACAAGACTTCATTGTAACGCATAAAAGCGCATTTCCATGTCCTGTACAGTTCGTCAATCTGTTCGCTACCTAATAACTCTTACTAATAACGTTATTTGTTATTAATTAACCATCAGAAGAGCAGCAGCTAGGCTTACATACCAAGCAGGTGCATGTTTACATTTGGTTGAGTTGTCAACCAAGGTAAAAGCGCCCCCTAACGTCGTATATTTTAATATACATGCATTCAATTTAAAGCATAGCTAAAACTAATATTTATATATTTTATATGAATGATGTAGATAGTAGGAAAACACAGTCCAGGTATCAAAAAGCTTATTTTTTAATTGTGCAATAAGAACAGTTCCAGTGGGATTCATATCAGTGAGGTTGTTGCAGACGGGTCGAGATGGAATGACTAAATAAATTGAAAGTGCCATACATAAGCATTGTGAGAAGGGTATTTCAGTTTGTTGACAATATTGCTGGTTTGGATTTCACAAGCAGTTTATAATCAGGCATTAACATCTTACAGTAGGAAAAGCAATTCAAATGCCATTTAATAAAGGCTAAGAGTTTCTTTCAAGTCGTGTAATTTCAAGATGAAGATTAAAAAACACCAGAAATCGACTGGGCTCAGGTAAAAACAATGTCAAGTGAAAATGTACTTTAAAAACAAGCTCAAACAGAAATACGAAATGGCAGTGAAACTTTCCTTCTATGGATGGTCATCAAATTTACATTAAAATATCAGATTCAAAAACCCACATTAACCTGAACATGGAAATTGAAGACTTATATAATATTATAATTTTTATCTAAAAAAGTAAAAGGCTTTATAAATCTTTGCATTACCAAAATATACTCCGAAAAGTTGTGAGGTCTTTCCAACATATAAAAACATTTTCCCAGAGTAAATAAATCGTACAAAATATCCCATGGATGTTTTTTTTACACATGGACTAAAATACGTCAAGTAAAAGAAAGACAATCAGTGGTGCATATAAAAACCAAGTCACTAAAATGCCCTCTCTTCAGGATGGCATTTTAAAAACAAGACATTGCTAGTTGTTGGCAGAGGAGCGGAGGACGTGGAACCTCTTCAGAGTCATACGAATGGATCCCAGATCCCGATTCAACGTCTCCAGACGTTTCTCTAAGGCCACCTGGTAAAACGTGGATGGGAAATACATACGTCATTAATCAGCCCAAATTCTAAAAAGAAATTCATACCAACGTCGATACATATTCAAAAATAGAAAAATACATGTGTCGAAAGAATATGTTCATACATCAACACGTATTCTCTATAAAACAACCCGAGTTAAACAAAGGCTTACCTCATCTAAGCGGTTCTGCAAACTCACTCTACCACCTGATCCTGGTAGTCTGCTCAGGGCTGCTTCAATCTGCACACACACACACACACACACACACACACACACACACACACACACACACACACACACACACACACACACACACACACACACACACACACACACACACACACACACACACACACTCCTTGTGAAATAATACAAAAAACACAACGCACCAAACCAAACAGCCCCCCACCCATCACCATACTACACCCTCACCGACCCCCCCACCTGCAGCTTCTCTTGTGTCAGCTCATCGAACAGCCGCTCCGCCTCGGCCAGCGTGTGCACTCTGTCCTGCAGAGGAGATGAGCCGCCAGGGACCTCCAGCAGAGCGGGGCGCCCCGCCTCCTCCCAGCCCAGCTGAGAGGCTCCCGCGGTGGGGTGCGCGCTGCCAGGGGACCCTTGCCCTGGAGCCGAGATGACGGAGAGAGTGCAGGTGTTAGACATGTCTGATGTGTTAATCAGTGAAGCCGGCATTACCCTGTGTCTTTTAGATTATGGCAGACTTTGAGAACCAAAGAACAATACCGCTTTATACTGTTTTTAAGAATCATAAAAAATGCCAGTGTGGTGTGCAAAGTGGGATTCCATCGAAAGAAGAAAAAATGCACAATAGAAAATGAGTCTGCTCTGAAATGGTTTATAATGTGTTCTACATGCAATGCTAATGCATTGCTATTAGTCGATTGAATGGTTGATTAAATAACCGATAGACTTTGATCGGCTATTTACTGTAATCAAAACACATTACCATCCTGTTCATTTGGTTCTGAGAACTGCAGTCTCTTTCTGGGACTGGAGTTGTGGAAGGAGTGGCGTCTGGGGTCCTGCTCGTCATCCAGCCTGCGAGAACAGCCGGCAAGCCCAGTGTTAGTGGGAACACAGTCTACTGGGAACAGCCACCAAGCCCAGTGTTAGTGGGAACACAGTCTACTGGGAACAGCCACCAAGCCCAGTGTTAGTGGGAATACAGTCTACTGGGAACAGCCACCAAGCCCAGTGTTAGTGGGAACACAGTCTACTGGGAACAGCCACCAAGCCCAGTGTTAGTGGGAACACAGTCTACTGGGAACAGCCACCAAGCCCAGTGTTAGTGGGAATACAGTCTACTGGGAACAGCCACCAAGCCCAGTGTGTATACGTCCTCTTTTCCTTAAATGAGCTGCCCAGGGATGCAAAAATTACTTCAGCCCAAACGGACAAATAAAGTTGTATCGTATTGCAGTGGTGTTAGCATAAATACAGACTACTAAGACCACCGAGAACAGCCACTCAGCCCAGTGTCGGCAGGAGTATAGACTACTGAGTGATATTAATGCCTTAGCATTACTGTCAGCGTTGCGCAAGTTTACATAAGCGTTGCTTATGTAAACGCCCGCGGGGGGGCCTACCTGTCCTGCAGGTGCTGTTGCCGTGGCAACATGTGGCTGAAGGCGGTGGAGTAGTTCTCGGTGGGACAGCGCTTGGGGCTGGACATGGCCGAGCGGGGGAGGAGCAGGGTCTCTCTCTTCGCTATGAGGAGCAAGGAACACAACAACGACCCGTCAGTGTCCGCCGACACACTGGCACCTCGCCATGATAACCCCTCTCTCCACGACAACATGTCGTTACACCTGTGGTACTGCTCTGAAACGGTTACAGTTAGGGGACTTAATCCAACACACATCATTAATAAAGGCCGTAGGAAAGTATTAATTAAAACGCCTGAGTCAGCGCAAAGCTAACAGATATTTTAATTCAAGTAAGTCTTTTTATTTTATAAATTATTAAAACTATTAAAACTATTATAGCAATATTCCCCCACTAGTTCCGGCAATGCTGAAGTGTCGCTCAGAGGAACGGTGTGGGACTGGGCGGGTCCAGGGGTACGTACTGGGCGTGGACGGGGGGGGCGCGGTACGGTGGGCCGCTGGGGGGAGGGACGAGGACCGGTGCCCCTCCGGAGACAGACTCCTCTGGGCTCTGAGCAGCGCCACCGCCCTTTCGGCTCCGGCACGAGTGGCTCCAGATCCGGATCCTGAGCCGTCCCGCTCCGCTACGTGGACGAATCCGGTCCGGGCTTTAGAGATGTCCAGGTTGTCTTCGGGGCGCCCAAAGACCCAGTCCTGGACGGGCTCTTTGTGCCGTCGCTCCATGAAGCCCATAGTGGACCTCGGGTTGTCCACCCCTACAGAGGAACCAGTGGTCAGGACAGTGCAGAGGAACCAGTGGTCAACACAGTAGAACCAGTGGTCAACACAGAGGAACCAGTGGTCAACACAGAGGAACCAGTGGTCAACACAGTAGAACCAGTGGTCAACACAGAGGAACCAGTGGTCAACACAGTAGAACCAGTGGTCAACACAGAGGAACCAGTGGTCAACACAGTAGAACCAGTGGTCAACACAGAGGAACCAGTGGTAAACACAGTAGAACCAGTGGTCAACACAGTAGAACCAGTGGTCAACACAGTACAGAGGAACCAGTGGTCAACACAGTACAGAGGAACTAGTGGTCAATACAATAAAGCCACCACCAGTACAGACGAACCAGTGGTAAAGACAGCCCCCACTACCGTTTTACATTTACACCCTGGTCACAATACACAGCATAAGCCAAAGACTTGAGGAATGAACGATTGTTTGAACAAACAACCAAATGAATTAGCAATTCATTTAACAATACCGAATATGTAATTAGAACAACGTTTACTGTTCTGGCAACACTGTTCTGTTCTCTCTAAAAGCGTGATGGCAAAACGCCCGACGCCTTTCTGCTGAAGTCACGGTGAAGTCACTTTGAATGAAAGAGTCTGCTAAATAATTCAATAGTTATTATTAATATAATACCTCACCCCAAATACTGGACTTCTCTAGGAATCACTAGGATATAATACAATTTGTTGAATGTAGCTGCCACCGTTTGTATATTAGGTCAATTAATAAAAAAGTATCTGTGCCGCGGACTCCCTTGAAAACCAGAGGATTCATTCAAGGGGTCCCTCCAATACATTACAAGCTTTCACAAACCAACCAGGGGGTTTGAGGTCATGATCGTTACCGTCCTCATACGAGTTCTGTGATGTAGGTGTAGGGTCGGGAGGTAGGTGTGCTCTACGGTGGGGTTCTTACAGGGGGCCCGGCTCTGTGTGGCCCTGGTCTCCTCCAGCTCCATCAGGGCCCTCATCACGGGGGTCAGGGGGCTCTGGCTCTCTCTCCTGCCCAGGTCCCATGCCCCTCCGCTGGGCTCCTGATGAACTTGAGGCTGCTGCCGCGACGGAGGCCGGGACAGGTCGCGTTCCGGGAGAGACAAACTCCTACGGACATGCAGAAATGAATGAGGGGTTGTTTAGTTTGGGCTCAAAAGGTAACAGGATACAGTGGTCTTTTGTCTGTACTTCCTTAAGGTTCTCTGCAGCCTTTTGTTCATAGTTATTTGAAAATATGAGTGAAAGAAATCCAATCAAATCCAAGTTATTTTTGCTCTCAAACAAATCCCTGATCTCTGATCCCTCTCCATATCTTATAAAGTTTGCGTTGCTTTAATACGAGTCTTTAACAACCAAAGGAATACCTCCAGCCGGCCCCCTTTGAAGGGCCCTCTGCAGGACCTCCGGGCAGGGCTGGGGGGTCGTTCTGGGGACTGGGGGAACTCCTCTGGATGGTGGGCTGGTTGGGCTGGTTGGGCTGGGCGGTCTGGGGACAGGGGGACCTCCTATGGCCGTTTGGCGGGGCGACATGGGGTGTCTGGGGACAGGGGGACCTCCTCTGGCCGCTGGGCGGGGTCGTGTGGGTGGTCTGGGGACGAGAGGACCTCCTGTGGCTTTTGGGCTGGGTGGGCTGGGGACCGGGGGACCCTCTCTGGCCGGAGGTCTGGGGACAGGGGCTCCTCCTCTGGCTGGTCTGGGGGAAGGGAGACGGGCAGCCTCCGGTGGGCTGGTCGGCTGTGGGAGCAGGGGCCCGGCGGTGGGAGGGGCTGCTCTCCGTCTTGGCGGTACTGGAGGACAGCAGCAGGTCTGGGTGGTGGTAGAGGCTGGGGAGGGGAGACGGTGGTCACGATATTCGTTATGGGCATACGTGTGTGTGTGACGGTGGATGTGTGTGAGTGAGTGGAGAGATGTTGGAGCACAAGGGAGCCAGACAGCGGAGAAGGGGTTGAGGCAGGCAGAGAGAGAGGCCATGAATGCCGTCGGTGGGTCTACCGTGACGCAATTTCCGTTGCGGGCGCTCCGTGGTGAGATGAGACCGGGTGGGAATGAGCTAATGACGAACACGGCTGTCCAGGCCGATTCAAGGGAAGAATAGAAGGACGAAAGGTGGACGGAAAGAGTGGAAAGAAAGAAATGACTACGTGAGGAGAAGGAAATGGACAGAAGAAAGAAAGAAGCCTTCCCCCCCATCGGTCCCCGTCGACTCACCCTGCTCCGGAGGGCTGTGTGTTGCCGTGGGAGACGAGCCGTTGCCTGGCTTGGTTCTCGTGCTCCAGCTGCTTCACCTGAGACTCCAGTTTACTGATCGCCCTGCACACCACAAACACAGGACACTCAGCGGTTCAATGATTGTTTCAGGACAGAAAGGTACGCCTTCACGGACAATGTGGTATTCAATTCAATTCAATTTTATTTGTATAGCCCTTAATCACCATTACAGTCTCAAAGGGCTTAACAGGCCAAATATTTATGCATTAATGAATAATGTTGTATTTTTTTATGATTTGTCATCAGTTCCTTCGATGAATACATTATCATGGTGCGACGTAGAATTGGCGATGGATTTTATATCCTGGTTGGTTTCATATATCGAGATGTTCAGAGCGTCAACGTACCTGTTCAAATCAGATATCTGCTCATGGGAGTCCACAAGCTTGTTCTCTGTTCCCAAAAGGTTGTCCTGTTGACCGATAACAACAGTATTACTTATTGCACAATATAATTGACATAGTCAGTCCCTAAAGTAGAATTAATTTAATGGATCATATAAATTCAGGCTCCATGAAGCAGGTGTCTTGGGAGGAACGCTATTCAGGTGAAATAGTGAAACTAAATGTACGTAAATGTGGGTTTGACATACCTTTGCTCCGTCGTAGTCCTTCCGCAGCATGTCATACTCCCCAAGCAGCTGAAACACAGACACACATTGATCGGTTTATTAAACTCAAGGGACAGCACCACCTCTGGGCCAACACTCGCTATTGCAATCGCTGAAACATGAAGCCATGATACCAATGTCAGAAACAGCCAATGTAGTAATGTGAGTCCCATCCATCCATGTGGTTACATTTTAAGCATTTTGAGGGTATCAAAGTTGACCAACAAAAACGCTATTATTTAAAGTGACATATTATACCACCAGGTGTGAGTGTGAGTAGCAGTTACAAGCCGCTTGAAAATCTGCCTCTTCTGACAGTGGGCAGAAGAGGCAGACTGTCAGAAGTGGGCGTGTCCACACAGATGTACGACAGATAGATGAGCAACGTTTGCTACAGTCCACTGGGTAGGCTGGTAGACTGATCTATCCAGCACACATCTAGGTGGACACGCCCACTTGTGATGTCAGAAGAATTTCAAAACCGGCTAATCACTCGCACACCTGGCGGTATAATATGTCCCCTCTAATGATTACCTATGCGCACATAGATGACGGTTCTAACAATTTAGCGTCAGCCAATCAGAGGAGCCCTCTGGCTCTGCCACTCACATCCTGCAGCATCTTGTACTCGCGCTCCCTCTGCGCCTCCTTCTCCTCCTTCTCCCTGACGGCGGTCTGCAGGGACTCCTCCAGCTGCCGCACGCGGGCCTTGAGGCGGGAGGCCAGGGCGTCCTTCTCGCCGCCCCAGCGCTTGCTGTCCTCCAGACGCTGCTGGAGGGACGCCACCGTGGCGCCGGCCACCGCGTACCTCTCCGGCCAATCAGCCTGCAGGATCCGGAAAATGGCGACAACATTTTTTTCCGGATTTTTTTTTTGTTGCTATTTTTGCTTTTATGTTCTTGTATTTATTTGTCATCTATTTCTAAATCCTTGTTGTTTACAGTGATGCATTCATTGCCTACACAATACAAACATGTGTGCTTTAGAATAGGTTATAATGGGAGAGGAAAGCGGGATGTGGTCACTATAATATAAGTTTACACAATAGGATACTTTTATATATATGATACATTATCAGCACAAGATGTCATGGTGCCTGAAGGCTCTGGGGAAACCTAGTTATAGTTAGTTCTGGTTTATGTGGCCCCCGCTAGTACGAGTCGAGGATTTATCCATCCCTTTTTCCGCCATTGCATTTGTGAGAGGAAGCCCAGAATGTTCCCAAACTTTAATGACGCTGGGGGATAACAACTGCTCGCTCTCTGCTCCGGCTAATCTCTACCTTACCGCAGTAAAGCCACTCTCATTTTGGATGTTTGCCAACTTGACTTACTTTTACTGCTACTGCTCTCTAACTTTATGTTCTCTACTAACTTATTGATAGTCGTCATTGTTACTGGATGTAGTAAAGTATGATCAAGTCCTGCTAATATAGAGAATGACTGTTGTAGGGCATCTATCTCTTCCGTATCGTATTTCAATCCATCCCGAAAGCGTACCGGTCATCATGTACGTTACGGGGTTTTTTTCCGTCCCACCCTTATTATCGATTACACAATATGTTCTAAGTAGCAGTAAATATTGTATTTAACATGAATATAACAGCTCTGTAAATTAAGTCTCCTTGACTCCCAACAATATTATTTACACACCCAAAGGAATTGACCCTAATACAATATGTATCCATGTAATGCATATCGGAACAAATAGTCAGCAGTAAGCCAATCCTCCGTGTCCCAGTTCCAAACCTGCATACTGATCTCTAACCGCATCAGACCGGCAATGTGCTGCATCAAGTCCAGCAGCGCCGTCCCCTGACTGATAAATCACCTAATCTCGCAAATAGGCTATCCTCTCCCCCCCTGCTCTCAAACCAGCACACACACTATGTCCCTTCTCTCTCGCCTCGTAGCCGGTTTCCTGGGGCCTCCAGAGACCCCAGGAAACACAACGCTCTTGACATGGAATGGAGGCGCGGGCAGCGGACTAATTAAAACAAGCCGCAGCATTGTGCACAAACTCTAATCCCACAGGTCTGTTGTTTTTCACACACACACACACACACACACACACACACACACACACACACACACACACACACACACACACACACACACACACACACACACACACACACACACACACACACACACACACACACACACTCGTCACCCTGGAGGTGGTGGAGTATAATGAGCGGCGAGGTCAAATGGTGGTCATGTTGTCCCAGATTGACCCTACCATAACGTGTGGTTAAAGACATTTTCTTTTGGTTGTTCACTTTCTTAAGACAACAAGCGGTGTCTGAACACTAGACTTGGATTCAAAGTGTATGAATAAATAGTAGGAATCAATATCATACCAGTTTCTTCTCCAGGTAGTTGTTTCTGGCCTCCACCTCATGGATGCGATGGTTTGCTTCGGAAAGTGCCTTCTCAAGTTGATTACATCTGTTCAGGAAAAGAAAACTGTTTAGTCTTAAAAAGTACAGATGAAAAATCCTCCAGCATGCATACAAATAACTGTTTCTACATAGTTGAGGGACTGTGCTACTGAAATGAGCAGCGTCCATCATTAGTATCTATATCCCTTTAGATATCGAACATCCATACATGTATGTAATTGTACAACAATATCATCCTTTGATGTATTCTAAAAGACAAAATGTATTGTCTGCAACACAGTCTATTGTTTTGTGTGGTGCTGTGTTTCTATCTGCTGTTTGCTGTCTCATCTATTTTTGTATGTTCCATTGCCCAAGCCTTGCATAACATGATTCAGTTCCTGTTGTGCATTTGTGCGCATGTGTGTGCATGTGTGTACATGTACGGTCACATTTGTGCATGTATGTGCATGAATGCCCATGTGCAGTTTGTGCATGTTTATCAAAGTATGTGCTGGTGCGTGCATGTCCATGTTTGTGTATGCATGTGCATAGCTGCTAATGTGAATGTGTGCACTGTGAGCCATAAAGGGATGTGGTGATGGGACCTTAGTTCCAGAGCGCGGTTGCTCTTCTCAAGGTCTGGGGGCAGCTGTGCAAGGCCCAGTTTGTCCCTGAGGCTCTGGATCTCAGACTCGTAGTAGGCCTTCAGGTCGGCCACGTGGCGGGCGTGTTTCTCTCTCAGGTTCTGCCTCAGACTAGAGAGAGAGAGGGGGGAGAGAAAGGAGAGAGGGAGAAGAGAGAAGAAGAGAGAAGAGAGAGAGAGAGAGAATGAGGAAGTGCTGGGTCATATCATGGTGCCTGAAGGCTCTGGGGATACCTAGTTATAGTTAGTTCTGGTTTATGTGGCCCCTGCTAATACGAGTCGATGATTTATCCATCCCTTTTTCCGCCATTGCATTTGTCCGAGAGGAAGCCCAGAATGAAAAAAGAAAGAAAGCAAGAAAGAAAGCAAGCAAGCAAGCAAGCAAGCAAGCAAGCAAGCAAGCAAGCAAGCAAGCAAGCAAGCAAGCAAGCAAGCAAGCAAGCAAGCAAGAAAGCAAGAAAGAAAGAAAGAAAGAAAGAAAGAAAGAAAGAAAGAAAGAAAAAAAAGAAAGGGAGCAGAGAACAACAGTCCTGACTGCACAACCCAATCAATAATGTGTTTGTATTTTTTTTTCTATGATGGAATAACAAATGGTTTGCTAAACTAGCACAGGTAAGGCTGAAATCAGTGAGTGAGTGAGTGAGTGAGTGAGTGAGTGAGTGAGTGAGTGAGTGAGTGAGTGAGTGAGTGAGTGAGTGAGTGAGTGAGTGAGTGAGAGAGTGTGTGTGTTTAACTGATATCCTATGGAATCTAAAGATAGTTGACATTTTTGTGGTTCCAGAAATATCTGTGTCGCAGGAGGCATGTTGCCCGTGTGTCAGCGCTTTACACTAGTTTATGCAGCAGGCTGAACCACAGAGGTGCAGCTCTCGGTAGCCTTCTTTATCAAATTGTGCTGCCTGGCCCAACTGAAGTATCAATCGGAGAACCCCATTCAACTCAATGCATTACATTCAACACCTCCTGAAATAGGATCTTTTACTGAGTCTTGAATCTTATTGGATGTCTCTAAGGAACTGTGATCCCGGCATAAGGCATCGTCACTATACTCTCGTTTTAAGCTCTTCTCCACAAGTAAAGCATCAGTTTAGCAGATGCAAGCATAGGAGTATTTAGAAGGTATTTTAGAAGGTCAGCATAGGAGGTGGGCCTTAGGGGACAGCGTTAGGGGTTAGCGGTCGAGTGTTTAGGGACGAGTGTCCGAGGGTAAGACCGTCTGGCCGCCAAGCACTCACAGCGACAGCACGACGGGGTCGTCCAGCGGCGACGCCCCGTCCGCACGGGGCCCGGGGGGCCCCAGGGGCCCGAGGGGGCTCTCCGTGGAGGCGGAGCCTGGCTTCAGGGTGCTGGTGTGGGTGTGCGTGTGGCTGCCCTCCTCCTCCTCGCTGGCTCGGTGGCCGCTCTGTCGCCCGGTCAGGAAGAAAGCGGGCGGGGCCTTGCCCCCGGAGGCAGGGGGGCCGGGGCCGGCCGGGCTTCCCCAGGAGCCCTGCATCGTGTTGGGGGGAGGCGTCGCGGGGACGGACTGGAGGCCGCTGGAGGTGCTGGACGGGCCCGACAGGTTCCCCAGGCCGGCCATGCTGTCGGGCGTGGCGGGCGTCCCGGGACCCCTCTGGCCCGGGGGGTGCGTTTGGTTCTGGTAGGAGGGGCTGCTGAAGTGGGAGGGCGAGGTGAAGCCCGAGGTCCGGTCCGACTGTCGCGTGAGGGCGGCTGGGTCCGAGGCCCCGCCCGCCTGGAGCGCAGCCGGGGAAACACCGTCAGACCCGGGTCAGGGGGCCCCAAGGCCTAACTCTACAGGCCCCAGAACCATGATACTAAGGGCCCTCAAAGTACTGGGACATCCAACAAATGTTATAAAAGTCCACATTCATCATTGGCTAATGAACTACATTACACAAGGTCCACTGCACCCAGTGGTCTCATTACTCTCAGGGATTGGTCTGACGTTGTTCATACATATATGGGGCTATTGTGACCTTGCCACACCCATACTGTAAGATAATCTGGGTCAAGGACTTTGATAGACTCACAGTACAGTACAGTACAGTGCACATTCGTTTATGTCTTACCTGGGGTGACAAAGGACCAGAAGACTGTGAACCATCCCAGTCTGTACATTTTAATGCAGCTTTCTGCTTGCTCCGATAGATCTCCTTCAGGGACAACTGGGTCTCCGGTGGGGGAGTCTGTAGAGCATAAGAGGACCAATCAGAGGTGGAGATTGATCAATGAGAGGAGAGGGAAGTATGTATCCGAACCATTGTGTTTGTACAGAATGTGATACTTTTTTAATTTTTTTGGATTGTGAAAACATATAGCTTAAATAAAGAATGAACCTCAGGAATACAACTTCACAATTTGAATGTACCTTAAAAATAAATATATTAAAACAAAGTCCAAACAAAAAAAACACGTGAAAAAAAAGGAAATGAATACACACACCACTGCAATGTAGTCACCACACATCATACCGACGTCAGTTCAAATGATTGAATGAAGTGAATGAATGCATGAAGACGTACAGCACTGGTGTCCTCCTGCAGGAAGAGGAACGCCCCGCTGTCCAGGCTGTCTGGGAGCGGGTGGTACAGGTCACACTCATTGAGACGCCAGTAGGTCAGCCCTGGGAGAGCACGCACACACACACACACACACACATGCAAGCAAACACATGCACACACAAACACACATGCAAGAACACACACATGCACGCACACGCAACACATTTAATCCATATATTAAATCTGTGTCCTCCTAAATCACAGACATATTATGTAAAAGTGATAACTCTGTATTGTACATCATAGTAATACATCAATACAATCATGTTTGTCAATTGAAAATTTTAGCTCATTTTTTAATATTGAAATTATGTTGTATTATATTGTCGTTTTAAACAGTTGCCTACATGTGTATTTGTAAAGGATCCAGGATACATCATGGATCCTTGTTGTGCTATGTTGTTATTCCCAAGGAGGCGAGGTTCAATTTAAAAGCACACACAACGCAAAGCGCTGTCACCCTCGGCTTGCCTCTGCCCCCCTTTGACGGACACCAGCGTGAGCTGCCCACTCAGCACCTCTCAGCTACACAGCCTCCCCCACACATTCAAGCTCGTCCACGCGGCTGTCGGTTGGCTACCTGAGGACTCGGACATCAGGCTGTTGCTCCTCCTCAAGGGGAAGACGGAGGTGGAGGCTCCCCCCGGCTGGTACTGAAACCGGAAGAGGACAACATCAGCGTCGCCGTGTAAAACAAGGCGACGTAGGGACGACGGACCCCAGAAACAACGTTGCCTACCTGGTCCTGGAGGGGGATGTGCTCTGACAGGCCGTCTCTGGGGCTTTCTCTGGGGCTCTCTGGGGGCTCCTGGGACTCCTGGCCCTGGGAGGAGGCCGTTCCTGTCTTGTCCTTCCTGGGCCTCAGTTTCTGCTGCTTTGCCCAGGAGGTCAAGTGCTGGTTGGTGCCGCTGAGACGATATAGGGAGAGGAGGAAGGAGACTTTACCACACAATGTCGGAATATGATTTACCAGTGAAAAACCACTATCGGTATACCAGCAAACATGTTATTACGACTTAACTGTAAAATCGAGAATTTGAAAAACCGAACGCAATTTCAAGCCTTACCCGTGCTGCGGCTGTTGGCATGACGACGGACCAGGTTCTTTAGCTTGGGAATACGTCCGTCCGTGATTGGACGAACCCCGGTGGCACACCGGCGCGCTCCGCTCTGCGCCGTCTCCCTGGAGGGAGGAGGACCAGCGGTGCTCCTCTTTCTCCATCTCTCCCCGCTGCTGGTTCCCCCCACAGCCATCCTCCAACTCCTCCACCTCCTCCTGCTCCACCTCCTCCTCCTCCTCCAGCTCCTCCTCCTGCCCCCCCCCCGGGCCCCTGCTGGTCTGGTGGGGCCCCGTCTCCCAGGCACTCAGGGTCCCGTATCCGCTGCTCAGCGCGGTGACGGGCCGCTCCTGGAAGAACGCCGCCGGGGTGACAGCCTCCGTGCCCCCCGACGATCTCTGGGGGAGGGGGGCCGGGCCCGGGCCCTGGGAGACGGTCCTGCCGTGGGGCGGGTGTGCCGAGGGGGCGGGCAGGGGGTCGGAGGCGAGGGTCAGCTTGAGGTCCTTGGTGGGGGTGGGGGTGGGGGTGGCGACGGCGTGGGTGATGGTGGTGTTGGTGGCAGAAGTGGGGGAGAACTCTGAGTGGGGCTGGCGGTTCTGGAGTTGAACCAGAGCTTTGATCTCGTCCTGAATCAACTGAAAGCCAACCAAATGAAAGCCATTACTGTATGAAGCCATGCGAGACATTACACGTGCGCTGGCAGGGAAAGGGTACGATATGGCTTTATCATGTGCCGACTCACCTGTATTTGGCACTGGTATTGTCCTTGCTGAGCAAGTATTTGCTCTTGGTATTGCTTCTCGACCAGCTGGAACAGATGCAGCCATCGCCCCTGAAGATAAATGTATTATTTCATTAATAGACAACGTGAATGAGTAGAAAACAGAAGATGAGCGGTTAAACCTGCACCGTGTCACTGCAGCTGTCCTGTCTTTATTCAAATGATTTTATCCAAAGCGGATAACTGTGATGACCCAACCCATCCAGCCTCTGCTCAAACAACTGACTGAATGCTCTCTCTCTAGATTTTGTCTGGAGAAGATGAATGTGTGTGTGTGTGTGTGTGTGTGTGTGTGTGTGTGTGTGTGTGTGTGTGTGTGTGTGTGTGTGTGTGTGTGTGTGTGTGTGTGTGTGTGTGTGTGTGTGTGTGTGTGTGTTTACAAGATGGAGATGCTGCTGCATGTGGATTGAGTCGTCTCCCCGGGGAAGCAGAGAGAAGTACGATTACACCTCTGCATGCATAATTACAGCATGAAGAACATCTCTCAGCAGATCGTTTCTGACTAAACACCTTGTTATGTTTTGCAATGAATATGCTTACATTTTGACATTGCCTATCAAGAGCACCTAAGAAATCTGCTTGCAAAAGGTTCACCTAACGAGGACAGCCATGATTAGAGGAAATTTGAGATAATGAATTGGAAGAAAGAAAATTTTAATACAAGATTTATGTTATTCTATTGCAAAATAATATTATAATAAAAACAACAAGAGTCTAAGATTATTAATGGACTCTCATCACATTATTGATTATGGGTAGCATTTCTGATATATAGCTCTTCCACATCTCATTTCATTTCATTTCATTCTTTAGGTCGTTTTAGTCTTTTGTGACCAAGGAAGCTTATGAGGCCTTACGCCCTGCGAACTCATCAGTATTGTTCAGTATGCAGCAGAGCAGCACTCTGACTTCATCCCAGCTGTCTGTTCCCCTGCAAATCATGTCATCAGCTGGAATCTGGCGTTGTGTGTGTGTGTGTGTGTGTGTGTGTGTGTGTGTGTGTGTGTGTGTGTGTGTGTGTGTGTGTGTGTGTGTGTGTGTGTGTGTGTGTGTGTGTGTGTGTGTGTGTGTGTGTGTGTGTGTGTGTGTGTGTGTGTGTGTGTGTGTGTGTGCATGCGTGCCTGCGTGTCCGATTGTGTCCCTACTGTGATCTACACAGAAAACAAAAGTGACAGCAAAGAGCCGAGGCGGCGAACTGTCAGATGCGACAGTACGTCGGAGGGACTGTCTTTTGTTAACACACAAACACACACTCTAAACTCTACACTCTACACTCTACACTCTACACTCTACACTCTACACTCTACACTTACAATGGAGGGGGCCAGATTGCACTACTCCCAGCTGAAAAGTAGTAGTTCGTGCAAGATGCACGAACGATGCACGAAAATAGTCAGATATTGAGCTATGATCCCTCACCTCACAGTCCTTCCACATCTCTGGGTCCGTCTCTCCGCTGTTCTGGATCTCCTGCACCAGAGCTCGGAGGGTCTCCAGGGAGCTGGGGTTGATGAAGGGCAGGCTCTTCCCCTGGTCGAACGCCTCCTCTGTGCTCAGACACAGACTCCTACGAGGCGTCAGGGAGCAAACCCACGCAGTCAAATTATAGATCGATTAACGTACATGTCGTATATTAGATATATGTCATCTGACTCACGACCCCAACCGTATACTTAAAGTTTGAGTATGAGCATCCAATCCCACCTTGGATTAAAGTAGACTTGTTATTTTGTATTAATGTTATATTAAGGTAATACTTTGTAATAATACTAGATTGTAATTAGTGTTAGGGCTGCGACCACTTAGGCTAGGACATTGTAATTATTAATCAAAGAGCAAAGATTATTTTCATTGTAATATTCCGTTAGCACTTTTCAATACAGTAAAACAAATACAAATTTAAGTGTTGAAACAAGCGATATCAATTCTGTAATGTGTCGCTTGTGACTCCAACATTTTTGCTCCATAAAGAATAATAAAAAATGCATCCATTTCTTAAGAGTTATACCCTAAATTAAAATTGTACCTGTGTATATCCATGTCTAAGTAACCATACCACTTGGTCTTAGAGAATCATTTAGGTAGCGGTCTCGTAATGTCATTAGCCTTACATACGGCCACGTTATCTATACAGATGAACTCCATCTAGTTTTGAAAGCTAGCCTCTATCTTGTTGCATGATGTTGACCAACAGTCCTTCACAACTACACCACCTTATCTTGTCGCATGCTGGTGAGATGTTCATGGGCCGACTCCCCACTTCGCCTCTTTCTGATGTTTTGGGATGACGGGTGTGTCCGTCCTCCAGTCCAGCAAGGCAGGAGGCCGACGTCCCCTCGGACGACACGCAGGAGATCTCACTCTCCTTGCCTCCATCCCCGTCCGCACTGGCATGGCAGTGGCTCAGAGCACCGGAGGTGGACACGTCCTCAGATATACTGTCATCTGTGGACATGGTTACGGGCCCATGGAAAGGGGGTGCGATGTACTACTGTGAAGATGTGAAGATATGAAGAAGGGAACAACAAGTTAAAATTACTATTCCGGTCGGTTCGGGCTATTTTATAACGTTGTATTGGTTGTTTTACTACCCTGCAGTTATTGTATCGTTCACTAAGACAATAAATCGATTTCTCTCTCTATGATTCACATCAAAGATGAATTTGGGACAATCAATCCCGGATGGACACGTTTCAATCAATAACTGTTGGGGATGAAAGCAACTTTCTATTCAAGCTAATCCGGATATGTGGGGACAATGCAACAGACTGGTTTTAGATAATCTGCAGCACATAGACTTCATTCATACTATGAAACACATGTTGACATGAGCTCACTGGTGCTACAAGGAAACGTAATGTCACCACCGCTGATTTCGACGCCACACTGCTAAAGTTGCATGTCAACTCTGTAGATGACATGTTCTCATAACGGGCCGTTTGAGGTACAGGAGAAACCCATCCGACTACAGGAGCCCATTCGGTATTGGTACATATTTTGAGGCGTTACTCTATGGGGGACGTGAATGGCGTGTATGCAGTACAATGTGAATGGCTATAACACACATTACATAGTATTAACTATACGTTATTAGGTTTGCGTTTAATGTACAGAATAAAACATAACCTACCCGTGAACTTGTATCATCACCTCATCCATATTTCCTGAAGTGTAGCTACAGAACTTAGCTAGCTGGCTACTGGTTGGCCAGTGAAACTGCACTGCAGTGAAGCTGTCGCTGCTCGACGTTCCCTTCTACAGCGCTGATTGGTCGAAATGCAACCGAAAATACAAACACTTGATTGGTTGTCTGCGCGATCTGTATTTCAATTGGATGTTTCAGAAAGAAAATAATGCATTCTTTGAATATTTTAACTTGTAAATGTTACTGTTAAATTACCGGTATATATATTTTACACCGACGTTGTGTCTTTTTATTTGAATTTTTACTATAAATTCACTCGACATAATGCTTAAAATCAAATCTACTTTTAAAGTGGAAAAGGATTTGAACAATCGCAACATGATATAACCAAACTAATTAAAATGTTACCATCGCAGCAAAACACAAAGGTGTGAAAGATATATTAGCTCTTTATGGCAGGTAAAAAAAAATGAAAGGAGCATTACACCTACCTTATTTTAAAACGGCAACTTCTATGTGGTTATATAAGGTTTAAGTTCAGGTATATACCATAGATTTCAACACAAAAACAATGGGAGCACCATCATTCAGTGCTCTATGCAACTCTTGTGTTCATTTGAACTTTAAGATCCAAAATTCAAATACAATAGGGTCACCAGGTGTTGGTGTCTGCAATGATGCTTGATCCTGTCACAGGCAGCATAAATAGCTCTAAGAAGATCTCCTTCAGTGTGCATTGTGGTTGGTTTGTCGTTGCTGCTCAGCATAACAAAGATTGTGACTGCCAATTGCTGCTGTATTTTATGGTACTGGTAATATGCGACATTTCCTCGGAATTTCACGGAATTTCTCAACTTAAGTATAATTGAAGTGTATTTTTGTTTAAAGGCATGTGCCATGATGCAACATAATTGATTTAAAAAAAATTGTATAATTGAAAAGGGGAAACACTACTAATAGTGTATATTTTTTTCCAGAAGAATATTAGGTGCCATTCTGACAAGATACTAAATGCTACGCAAACATTTAAGAAACAACTATATTGAAAATACAATTTATTACACTGAGTAATAAATACATACAAAGATGCAAGTAACATTTTCCATTTCATACCAAAAACAACCTCAAAATGAACAAACCGATGCATTTGGCACAGCTCTGTCCTTCAACCCCACATGGTTTACAAGGGTCTGGAAATCAGACCAATTTCTATCAAAAAAGAGATCAAGTCTTACTAATCTAGCTTTGTACAAGCCATGCAGTTTCTACAATTAACCCCTGGGCTACCATGGGTCAACTTTCTCATGCATTAACCAAACGTTTTAAATAGGAAATGAACACCCAAAGTGGGGCAATTTAAGAAAAAAACCTAAACAATAAGGAACTCACAGTATCCCTTAATTTTCTTGCCAAAAGAATCCACACATTTATCATTATTATTATAATGCAATTTTTCTTTTGTGATGTTTTCAACATTTTCATTTATTTTTTATGATCCCTTTTCCATATCTTTCCTCCATTCAAAGGAAATACCATGCAAAGTACTGTTTGTTTGGGTGTCGTAAGGGAACGCATACAATTTGTTCTTGCAGGGGAAACGTATGGCTCCACAAGGCTAGGATCTTGCGTTCCGCTCCGTCTCAGCCAAACACTCGCGTACCAACCCCCTGGCATGGATTATACCTTGAGGAACAAACAAATTAAAATGTTATTAGGTATTAGTAGCAGAAGTATACTATACAAGTACAGCATTCATTGCCTCCGTACAATTATTAACTGGAGAAGACAGGCCGGTAGAAGCATTCAATAGAACGCAATAGAAACATCACAAGTGTGGGTGTGTGATTGACGGGTTCACCTTCCAGCCTACCCAATGGTCTGTGCCAACAGGTAGGCCGATCTATACAACAATCGATCATAGACGACCTATCATCGGAGGTCGCCGTAGCTTACCCTACAGTGTGTAACTGTAGGGTAAGCTTTATGGCACTATGGCCTGTGTGTTTGGGTTGAGGTAAGGGCTTTTGGTTAATCAAGCCTGGTGGTAAAATAGGGTCATCTTCAGCCTCGTACCTCTTTTCAGTCTCTCCATGGCGCTTTTACTGCCTGCGTACGTGGGCCGGATCTCCTTGCCCAGCTCCTCGATGATGGCCAGGAGCTCTGCATATTTACTCTGAGGTACTTGGTTTCCACTAGAACCCTGGAAATCCATCAATGAATGAAAAAACATCACAAAATTGCAGATGACATTCCACACTTTTTTGCCCATGTTCCCAATTTCCGGTCCGAAATTTCTTCGGTTTTTGTGCATCTGCTTCAGCACACGTGGTATTAACCCCGTCAACATCTGCCCATCATATCCATGTCTGATTGAACATATTTTTACATCACCCATACCAAAAACTTTGTAATAAGGCAGTTGGTTTGTAATGTATTCATATTGGACCTTCAGATTTTTTATTCTATATTAATCATAACTACACTTTAAAATACCTGTAGATTCTATAGCTTCCACGACAGCAATCTCCCATGACCTCTTAAGCATGTCGGGTGACCATACTCTGGGTCCAGTAACTCAGCTCAGGAGACAAATGTATAACACCAATAAAGAGGGAGAAGCACTGGACCTTTCTATGATGTAAGTTACCTGCGAGAATCCCAACGAGGGCGGTCCATAGTCGTTCACCAGCGGTCTGTAGGACTGTAGTGTTGCCAGGTTAGCTGCTGAAGGGGATTGGATACTCTGGATACTCTGGATACTCTGGATACTCTGGATACTCTGGATACTCTGGATATTCTGGATATTCTGAATATTCTGGATATTCTGGATATTCTGGATATTCTGAATATTCTGGATATTCCCAGCTGTTGAGAAAAATGAAATAGTATGCACAATAGTTAATATATGAACATCTACAAATAGGCCCTTCTGGGGCACTGACAGCATGGCTGTCAGTGCCACAGACATTTCACACAGCATGGCTAAAACAAAGAGTCAATTATAAAAGGGAAATAAGACTAAATAGTAACTAAATTCCTAGTCCTTTTGTGGCACTAGTACAGTAGTTGTTATTTATTTTATTATTTCGATAATTAAGTAATTAGGTAGGCTGATTAATTACGTCAAAATAAAACTTAGTTCACTCTAAGTCAATAAACGTGTCTGCAAAATGACTTGATAGTTATCTCTGCGTTATAAGTAGATTCATGATGTTTGGGAATAGTTTGTTGATTGATTATATTTGAGTTTGCTGCTGATTATAGCCCAATAATCATGCAGTCCTCTTATTTATAAACGGCCTTATAAAAAAATAAGAGAGATGCCATCTGCCATAATTTAGGTTTACTCTGTAAGAAATGTGTGCATTAAGTACAGAAAAAAAACGTTAATACAAATATAAGTAGCAATTTACTATTTTGAAAATGTGAATTAACCAGAAATACATTTAAGTCAAGCAAAAGGGAGAACAACCGGTGATATAATTTAAAGATGTCTGCATCCACCCTGGGCAGGCAGCTGCCCGCTCACGTAGGCGGGTTTGCAAATTGCAATATGCGTTGTCTAACGCAAGATGTCCTCGATGAGTACAAATTTCACTAGCAGATCAATCAGCAACCCGCAGGACGAAGCATCATGGAGGAAACGGAACAAGGCTGACTCGAGAAGACAAAGTGATAGATTTCGGTCACAATGTAAAGGCGCCCTTAAAGATGGATTTAAGACGCGGAAAGCGGAGCGTAAAACAAAAGGGGTCACGGGGGAGATCCCACAGTTCTTACTTTTCGCTCGAGCCGCTAGCATTCGGGATGGCGCTCGTAACATTAGTAATAATGGCGGATATGAATTAGCCTAGCTCCCAGGATCTGACCCTATATATATAACTGGACAAAAACTACAGACACGGTCTTTCTCCAGGTATTCTCCGAGACCCCGAATTTAACACTCGATTTAACAGACGGATAGTTGAATTTTTTCCGATGTTTTTTCCTCACCCTGGTTTCCAGAAGTTCCCGGAATGTGCTGATGGACATTGGGTTTGTAAGACATTCCCAGAGACATTGTAAATTAAAGAAATAAAAATGACCCGAAATTCAGTGAAGCGTCTGTCTCTCACTTTTTGTTTACAACAGCGGCACCGGCAACATGGCCGTCACTTCATATTGACACCACCCGCCTGAACGTACCATCCACTGGGAATGTCTATAGGAAATAGTTAAAAAGCCATTTACATCTTAAATTTCCCATTTTTTTTTATTTTTGGGGAAATTTTACCCAATCTTCCAGATCACACTTAGATTGTTAACTGAGATGTGAGTTTTCTTAAAACATTTATACAAAATGTTATTTCTGTAACTTTGATAGTTTGATAGCCTGGAAAGTGTAAACATTTGAACTATCGACGTTGGAAACGTCCGACTTTTACCCTAAAGTGTTCATTGTCACGTTTTACATCAAAAGAGTGGAAATTTAGGAAGTGGATGGTTTGCCCGCATTGTGATGGCATGCGACCGATGTGTTACTAAAAAAAATTACAAACCGGATCTTTATAGCGTCTTTTGTTTGTCACTGAGGCATCATCTTAGAAGTATACGATCACTTGTAGTAGATACCTGTTTTGGTCTGAGAAGGCGCCTCCATCGCTTCCCAACGTGATCTGACCCTGATATCAACGCCTTTAGGGGTTAATGTAAAAGTTTATACGCGTACTGATAAAAGGTACAAAAGGATTCACCACTCTTATTCAGAGTCACGTGGCTATGGATCCCTTCTTCCATCCACTGGGGATCGTGGTGGGGGTCCGCCTAAACACGCAAATATACTATCACTCTCTTGACCATTGGTGGACACAAAGGAGGGCTGCGTCGGCCCAATCGCGGCCCGCGGCGTCATGACCCTCTGGCTCTTCGGGATCCTAATGGTGGCGTGGAAAACCCTATAGGGTGAAGTCCCAGATATAATTTGTGTTGTTGAGGTGGAGCAATGTGTCACAAGCAGAAAAGTAATTATTTAGGAAACCCACAGACTGTTGTAAGACCCCTAGTAAAGGGTGATTTGACAATGTTAGTAACATTTAAAATGTAAAGTGGGATTTAAAAAAAAAGTCAATTTCACAGGAAAAATTAAAAAAAAGATTGAAAACATAAAAAAAGTCAGATACTTGCTAATTGTTATTACGTTCTCATATGTTTTTATTGATTGATTGGTGATCGATCGATTAGTTGATTGATGATTGACAGGTTATGGATGTCAGTTGTTATACCTGTAATGAGAACGTGTTAAGCAGTGAATTTAGAGAACCTAGGAAATAAATGAAAGGATGTCAAATGCTAACCTTATTATTGCACTGCCCTTGAATGATTCTGTAATTATAACACATGGGGAAAAACACTGTAGTCACGCCCTGTTTAATACATCATACTGAACCATGGACAGCATGAGCATGAGAGACCAGCCTGGCACGTACCCTGGCGATATATTTTCCCTGTATGACCTCCCATTGACAACAGAGGGCCTGTGTGACGGGCATCCCAAACAGGCAGGGGTGTCATTGAAGTGCTGGAAGCCTGGTAAAACCTGCAACAACCTCGGTGTATAAGAAGCAGCCCACTGGATATTTGCCAGTTTACTGGTAAATAAGGGTAAACCAGTTTACTCATAGAATGTAAGTGGGTTTAGATGTCTATGTTTAATAAAGTCTGACATTTAAAACATCTTTTGTTGGATTACGGTTAGGTTGCCAAAAGCCGGTGAGGAAAAAATAATATCACTTGAATAAGGCAGGTTAATAGTAACAATAAAATGGATCAACTGTACGTAGACAAGCTATAACCTGTTTACAAGCTTTTTAATAAACAGGCCTACAGAATTTGCTGCTTGAATATTGGAACCTCTTGAGCATTTCAGAACTTAAGCTTTCTATTATTCTTTACTATTATTTTATTTAGTAAATTTCTGTATTAAATCAGAACCTGTTTAGTAATACAATTGGATGCTGCTTTGGAATCACTGGGTCACATGACGTGGAAGCTATTGAAAATAATGATATAATTTCTGCATATTAATATTAATATAAATTAGATGAAGCACTAAAACCCCATAACTAATGTGCCTTATTTGTAGGGTTTGGTAATACTAGTTTGGATTAATACTGGTTTGCCATGTGCCTGGGTCATATGTCAAAGAAGCTATGGTCAAAGTTAGTGGGGGTGATATGGACCGCAATCTTATGGTTAACAGCAAAGATTATTAATTTATAGACGTTTTATTTTAAATTAAATAAGTTGAACCTGTAACGCATACATTGTACTTTATAACAGTTCCAGGTAAGCCAACGTTTAACACTAGAAAGTATTCTTCCTAGTTTTAAACTTGGTTTTGTTTAACTATAGTTAATCCAACACATTCTTCTTATAAGGTCTTACTTGTAAGAAGAATCTGGTTAGGTTAGACCAAACATATTGTATGTCTATGTCTTGCACATTCCCAAGTATAGATGGGTGCGTTTTGTTCTTTCACACCTTCAGGAAGTGTGATCATACCAGTGTACCAAGCTTTATTGGTCATTGCACTCATTCAAACAACGTGATGCAGCCTTTTGTTTTGTACAAGTCAGTAGTGCAACTCGTGCATGGAGACAAAGGAAGTCCTTCAAGTGTGTTGTCTTTTTCTTTTAACAGTTCACCTGTTATATCATTTTACATCACTGAAAAAGAACATGTCGGAAAAATGTCAGCAGCCAATGTACAGAACATTTCAAAGTGTCCAAATAAAAACATACATTGACTTTGTGTAGGACATTCCAGTTTAAGTTACAAACATTATTTTTTCTATGCGAGCGTGAAGTGAGAAGGCATTTGTTTTTCTCAACAAAATGCAGCTTCCTTCACGGCCATTCCAAAAGGTCGACATTCTGCATTTGAAATGTTCGATTCTCTTACAAACTGTACATAAATGAACATTATGAACACATTTGGTATGTTACAAAAAAAAAAAAAAAGTGCCTGCTTCACCATTTTCTCTTAAAAATCAAGTAGAAGTAGTAATATTCACACCTAAAGAAAAGCGCTAAACCCACAGATTAAGGAAATCAGGGACAAAGCGTTCAAGCCCAAACCATATCCGAAGCCTTTTATTAGCCCCCATTAGGTGTTGGCCTCATCAGTCTGGGGTCGCCGCCTTCCGAGGGAAACCAAGGCTTTAGCCAAGAGTGGGTTGAGGGCAGTTGAGCAGAAGTATGCCAACATGAAATTTGAACATCAGGCATTAATGATAGTGTTTAAAGGTAGGTGTAACATGCATTACAGATATTGTATAAGCATCTTTTGCTTCTGTATCCAATTTTGATAAGAAGGGTCATTGAACACTTGAACCCTGGAGAACTACGGCATCCATTAGAAAATGGATTAATACACAGACCAGCCTTCTGAAAGAAACCATGTCTTAAGAGTACAGCAGGGCATACAAATGAATTTACTGCCACATCTGCTGCAGTGATAGTCTTTTACTGACAATTCTGAACCGATAGCTCAATACTCATAAGGGACAGTCAAACTGGAAACCTAGGGATGTTTAGACTGTTGCATTAACACTACTATATATATATATATATATTTCTTTTTATATATACACACACACTGCGTTGCACTCATTTGAACACAATGCTCAACTTTTAAGGCAAATACTTTCTTAAACTCCTCCAATTCCAAATTTCCATTGTGTTGAAACTTACTTTAATTCAGTTATTGTTATTAGAAAGGTGACAAACAGCATTATAAAGAATAATGTTCAGAATCACTTTATGTAGCTTTCTTCTGGTATCCAAACGCTCGGTCTATACCAAATACCAACGAACAATTAGCAGAACTGGGGAATAGTTTTGGCGAGAGGCCATTAATGACTAAAAACATTGCAATTATGCCTGGGTATTGTATGCTTACGTGATGCGGACATATAAATTACAACTAAACATTGATTTTCTTTCATTTTTTAAATGTCTAACGCATGTCCTGGAAATGAATGAAGATGGCTCTGTGACTGGATGAACTTTGGTCTCATTGGGAACAGCTCCTGGTCTCATTAGGGCCAGTGTGGATCATAGACAGACGTGTGGGCATAGAACACAACCTAACCCTGGGGAGGACCCGGCACGACCCACGTGGCCGACCGATGTGAAGCTCCCTGGGGTCCTCTTCTCCTCCTGATGGATGCATCGCAGAACGTCTTACTCTCTGAATGTCAGAGGGCTATATGATATATCCAGCAAACTTTCGTAGGTGGAAAGACAACAAAAAAAAAAAAATGTTCCTGGTCTTGCAAATACTAAAACCACCACCACCAGCAGCAGCAGCAGCAGCAGCAGCAGCCACCCGGAACCGCAGTTCTCTGTACAGACACCGAGGCTCATGAAGACCAACAACGTGTGCACCGCACAGACGGTCCCCCCAGGGTCGCCGGGGGTACGAGAGGGAGGCCGGCTCGTAGGCCTCCCGCGGGGTCCCGGGGACTGCAGTGTAGTGACCACTCCTTCAGGACAGTGTCGGGGTGCTGGGAGTGTGAGGGGGAACCCTCCACTATGTGTTGGGGGCTTGGCTGAGGCTCTGGGGGTGGAGCTGCTGCCACTTCTGCTGCTCCTGCACCGCCAGCTGCTGGCACTGGTCCGACGTGGAGAGGATGTTGAGGAGGGGGTTCACGCAGTTTGGGGGGATGATGAGCCCTGTGGGGGGGGGGGAAGAGGAGAGTCATCAGGATGTTGAGGACATAAACCAGAGGCAGAAAACCCTCTGAATAGTCACATCGGGACCAAGTTTTCAGTGGAGACTAAAAATGGAATTAAAGAGATTGGTCTTTTGTTTGTAGATCTAATCTTGCATTTCCTTATACTCTTGTACCAAAGTGATGGCTGCAGTGATAGTGGGACGTGATCCTGCGGCGGCTAGGGTGTTGACTCCTGCCCGTTAAAGTTACTTCTTGGTTCCACCCCAATGTCCACAGCCTAACCTGTATAGCAAGTTTGGTTCTACACCGGTTGCCAAACCCTACATGGAATTTAATTACACACACACCTCTGAATTCTCTGTAAATCTTTTTGGATTAAAGAAAGTCCCATGGTGGGAGTTACAGAAAAACACGTCGAGAACGTACCAACTATCCTCTGTCCATCCTCGGTTCTAAGGCGAACGATCTGCATCTTGACGTTGGTTCCGCTGACCGAGGACAGCACGTTCTCCACCTTTGTCCACACGCTGAGAACCGAGCCGCACAGCACGAAGTACGTCCGGCAGCGAAGACCGATCTCACACTGGAGGCCCACTGACGCCTTCTTACAGTTCCCCCGCCTGGTGGTCAAAGCAACACATCACCCAGATCAGTATATATACACACACACACACAGGTCAACATACACGTCACCCAGATCAGTACACACACACACACACACACACACACACACACACACACACACACACACACACACACACACACACACACACACACACACACACACACACACACACACACACACACACACACACACACACACACACACACATCACCCAGATCAGTATACGTTTCTGTAGTCAATACTTATTGATGGCGATTTCCATGATGTCATTAATAAAAATCCTCTCCCTATAACTAATATATTCTGAAAGTACAAAAATTGTTGTTAAAGAATCGTACCCAAAATTTCCGGATTTCATTTCCACATTTCCAAAACACTCACATCACCAAGCCAATCGAGCTACCATAGTTTGCGCCAAAGTTTCACAGGTAGTTAAGAGTTGTTATAATACTAAAATATCTCACGTACTTGCTGGAAGGGGCTTAATCTTACACATTGTGACTTTAACTATTAAACTAGGGTCATCAAAATCTTCTTGGCCTCTAGCAGTGAATGGACCCATGACAGTTTATATGACTGGGAAGTCGAGGTCATGCCGTGCACGTACCAATATGCATGAGAGCAGATCTTAGCAGAGGACTTGAACTGGTCAATCCAGTGTTGTTTCGCATCTTCTGACAACACCTGCAAACAATGACAATCATTTATTAAAAATGTGCTGTAGGTAAGATTCGAGAAGAAGATAAAGAAAGTCATTGACCCACTCCCTCGCTACGATTCACCACCATTGAGAAGTGCTGCATTCACACTAATCTGATTGACAGGCAAGTTAGATTCCCTAACCAATCAGGGTATAAATAGCCTGATTGGTCAGAAATTAGGCAAGAGTGGTCTCAAATCTATTATTGAGTGAACAGAGTTCACTCAATAATAGCTAACGGATGGCTATGGCATTGTTAATCACTCTTCCATCTTACCAACTGCCCCTTTAAAGACTAATATTTTGACATCATAGCAAAAATTATAGTGTCCCAATAAACAGAATCAAAGCTTTAGGCGTTACCTTCTTGAACCTCTTCTTGATGTCAACGTAGGTCTCCAGTTTGAGCTGCTTGCCGGTGTTGGGCCGGTACACCAGGAACAACCTCTTCTTGGGGTTCAACTCCTTCACCAGGATGGCCGTCTTCCTGTTGTTGCGCACCTTCAGAAAGAACCGGATTCAACAGTCATTGGAAGGTTTGGTCATTGCTCCCCGTTTTAATACATTAAGGATTATTACTAATGGAAAAAAATGATGTTTGCACATGATTAACCAATACAATTTTTGTCTTATTTTCAAAATGTAATTAAATCCTGATTCATGATCAGGGGGGTGCCTGAAGTGCTTTGTCCGGTTGCCCGGCCAACGGGGCACAGAGCAGACATACCTGCACGTAGAAGCCGTCGTCAGCCCCACTCTGGTCTGCCCAGGCATGAGTGGCCTCCTCCCACGACATTCCCCTCTCCACACTCACCTGAGGGAAACAGAAGCATCACATTAACATTACTACAGGTAGCTCCTAATCTGGGAAGTCCTGCTATGTTACAGCAGAACATCTGGGGGGAGACACCAGAGCCTGTGTCTGAAACAACGCATAATGCCACCCATGTAGATTTTGGTGTCAGATATATTCTACAGAAGAGAACAAATTTGCGCTGGTAGATCAAGCGTTCAGAAAGAGGGTAATAATTTCTACAGTGTCAAGTCTACACAGTGTTGAGGTGGAAGCTTTGGGACACTTTCTCAGTTTACTGCTGCTGGCCAAGTTTGTGTATGCAAATATGGGCAACAGGATTGGTTGAAACAAATCTAAAATTGGACATTAGCAATCAACATTGATATTCCCATGATGACCACAGACCCTCTAGCAACGGTATTCAATAACAGTGAGATGCCTGCAGCAGTTCATATTTTATAGCTGGATGTGTAGCCGTAGAGTAGGGGTACATACGGTGTAGAGCTCAACGTGGCCCGACGTGGTGTAGCCCGGCGTCAGGAACTTCTTGCACTCGACCTTCTGCACCTTCTCGTCACCCGAGCCAAGATCTGGAGACAGGCCGAAATCAAGATCAAATGAGTCAATAGAGCCAATAGGTGAGCTTCAAATTAATACCCAGATAAACTCCCATGCATATGGAAAGAACATGAGGCTACCAAACTTGGCACGCCTTATAGAACTGGTGTGTCCCTCCCTTACCCAGAATGCCCATGTCAAAGCGGCCGTTCCTCTTGGCTTCCTGTATGACTGCTGCCAGTGTGTCTGCAAAGTACTGGAACAGGGAGTTCTGCTGCTGCACCTCCATGCCCAGAATACGGTTCAGGAACTTCCCAATATTGTTGTAGTCTGTGAAAAGTATAATAAAAAAAATAAAAAAAGTAAATAATAGTAAAAGTACAAATTGTCTTCATCCGGTTCAGGGCTCATTCTCCTCACGTACCTTTGTCAAGGGTCATCACACCAGATCTTTCTTCAAGAGTTATAAGACCCACTCCTATTAAGCCACATTGAATTTCTGCAGAGAAAACAAATGGACAGTAACGTTTATTACACGCCTCATCCAATTCAAATTAAGTCTGGGAACTATTCAAAAACACTTTTCCAAAAACGCATTTACGGTGTTCGCAGAAACCCTTACGATATCAGACATGTAAGGTTGCTAATTATTTCAAAGGTTTTGTTCATGGACACCTAGTTTATAACATTTATGATACTGAAAAGGCAAGGCCTTCAATCAGTTGAAAACATTTTTCCACACTATTGTGCTACATCATTCGGAGACACATACACTCGAAAATAAAAAAATTTGCCACTTTAACAGGAAAGTAAACAAACCGTACCTTTGAAGAAATCCCCGTCAAAATCGGAAGGTGGCGACACGAGCGGAGAGTCGAGTTTCACAATTGACTTCATGACGATCTCCAGAGCATTCCTACCATACTGACATAGTAGCACACAACAGTTCAAAGGTCAGCCGGCATCGGAGGCACTTATCTCGCACTACGAATGAAACTATATCCTCCTCCTACCTTGTTGTCAAAGTTGTATCGGCTGAGGTCCCTTGTTTCAGTCGCCCTCCTGTCTCCATGGGTAAGAGCGCCCTGTTGTAAAAACCCAAGAATTAACCAATAGCCACAATGATATCAAATGATTAGCCATCTGAATGAGCCAGCAATCAACATCCATAAGATGCAGGTTTTTTGGTGAAGTTCAATCAATGGACAAACTAATTTCTTGTTTTGCTATCGGTTGCTTATAAATGTCAAATACATCAAGTAAAAATCCAAACAACTTTATAATTAATATCATAATTATCAATAACAACAACGACTGCTAGCAGTTATGAAAAGGTTTTCACTGCCCATGCACTGCCGACCCCAGTGAACCGTCACAAGAGATTCATGGGGGCGCTTTATGACTCATGGACGAAACTTCCACCAGGGGTGGGACTTTGTTCAGTACTGGGTCTTTTTTTACCCCTGCCCATAAACTTTTTAGGTATGATTATGGTGCCCTGCAGGCAAAGTAGTACATCACACCTGAGAGTAATTAATGTAATTGTGAATTGCACAAATCTTAAAGGAGACATATTATACCACCAGTTGTGATTGTGATAGCCTTACAAGCCTTTTAGAAAATCTGCCCCATATGACATCACTAGTGGGCGTGTCCACCTAGATCTGTGCTGGATAGATGAGCAACGTTTACTTCAGTCCACTGGTTAGGCTGGTAGACTGATTCATCCAGCACAGATCTAGGTGGACACGCCCACTAGTGATGTCATAAGGGGCAGATTTTTCAAACGGCTTGTAAGGCTAATCACAATCACACCTGGTGGTATAATACGTCCTATGGGGTCTCCAGTTCCTGACACCTTCTGAGGATACTTGTGAGCGATAGAATACGGTTGCATAGATAAGTGCAACAAATTTTGTCACCCAAAGTTTCACTGTACATAGAAATCTAGTCGGACGGAAATAATGGGTCCCGCGGCAAACTTGTTCAGCATGGAAATAATACATATACACCAAGTTAAATTTATCTCCATCAGGGTGGCGAGGCTGACCATTTAACTTTGACCGTTAATTATTGAGCCCCCTACAGGGGAATTGGCACCAAAACATTTGGAGCCCTGCTTACCGGGAATACAAATATCCGGCAAATTTGAAAACTTTTGAGCAATCTGAGGCTGAGCTATAGGCGTGACCCATCCGGAATAATAATACCTTACCCCTACAATAACAGGTATCTGTGGATAGCTGATAATAAACCACCACCATGGCTGCAGGCCTGAGGGGGTTATAAGGCACGCATCACCACGGTGAGGTCATGGCTGGTCTCTTACCAGACTCTCCAGCCTCTTGGCCACGATGGAGGCAAACCGCTGCTCCCCGGCCAACTCCGATATGAGGAACACGTACTCTGGAGCCGTGACCTGGTTGGACCTGTGGGTCCTCCCTGGGGGGGGGGACGACACGAGGAGCGGCCAAGGTCAACACGATACAGTTCGCCACTTTGTCCTACCACAGCGGGCATGCAAAACAAGAGGGTGTGTGTGTACTGACCGAACTGCTGTATAGCTCTGTCTGCACTCCAGGGCAGCTCCAGAGTCATGTGGACCCTTCTTCGCTGGTTTTTAACGCGCCGGTCCGCCTGCAAGGAGATACCCGAGCTGGCTGCTTCAGAGATGATGGCGATGTTCTAGTGGCAAACAAAGACAAATTAGAATTATTGCTTGTATCAATACTAATACTCTGTTTCTAGAATAACATGAGCCATGTTCTTCCTCTACCTTCTCTCCATCCATGAACCTCTGCTTCTCCGTCAGATTCAGGATCTCCACGGGCACGTCCAGCTCGGAGCGAGACTCGTACGAGATGCTGCCGTCATCGTTGCTGACCACGCGACCTTTCCGGCCAGTCATCTAAAAGCATCCAGGAAGAAGACCATTAGGACACCTCACTTAATCCCCCCTGATTTTATCAACCGGGATTACTGAAACAGAAGGTGGGCCGGTTCTCACAGTCCGTTGTTTGGACTGAAGCTGCCTTGCAGGAATACCCTCTATATCCAAGTTCCATGATTAGAGCGAGAAACAAGTGACTAAAGCGATCTCAGGATTAGATATCACTACAGAGCCCTTGCGTCTCCAAAGCATTGAGAAACTTTGCTATAAGTTTGTATGCCCCTTAGAGGTGTGACAATTTTCAGACATACTGGTATATACATGTTACATTGCATGTCTATTTATAGTGCATTCATCATATTGTCTATTAATATTCATACATCTATTTGTGGATTCGTCTAGTGTTTTTCCGCTAGGTGTAAATGAATACATGATTCGTGTCTCAGCCCTGTATTCATTCACCTTTAGGTGAATTAATGGTTTCCATTCCTAAAGGTAGAATGGAAATCAAAGGAAGAGCGGGTGTCAGTACCTCGGCCACGTTCTCCGGTCCTCCCAGCTCGTCGATGAGCTCGTCCAGAGTGTTGGGGGGCAGGCTCTCCGCTAGTTTCTCCAGGTTGTCCAGCAGGTCCTTCTTCATCTTCTGGGCGTCCTCCACCGCATCTTGGCTTGTTTGGAAGCCGTCCTGGCTCTCCGTTTTGACTGGAGGAGGGAAAATCTGATGTTAACGTAGCGGTCAACTAAATCAATTAAAAAAAAAGTGCATACATGCTCAAGACTATCCAGTCCCCTCCGCAGTGGCAATAGACTTACCGACGGCGTGCTTGATGGTAGGGTTAGCCGGCGGGGCAGTGAACTTGGGCCGGTTCGACCCGAGCCCAGACGCTAGCAAGGCACTTTGAATGGAGTCTGGGTCGATGCATTTTTTCTTCTTCTTGTTCTTATCCTTTTTCCCCTTCTTTGGTTCTTTTCTGATAAGCCAGGGATCTGAGAAAAGGGGAGGCGATTGGTGATGCTGCTGAACTGTATGCATCATGATGATTAACATGACCAACCTAGTGTGCTACAAAACAGTAGGAAAAATAAAATCGATTCTTCGATGCATCGCGATTCTCTCTAAAACGATTCCGCCTCGATGCAGATAAATGAATAATCGGAATTAAAAAACATTTATTTTTATTCACCTGCTGCAAAATTATTTTCGCCAGAGAGGGATAATTTTAGAAAATTTCAAATTATTTAATTTATCTTCAATGTGTATTGGCTAATCTGATTTGTCTTGACACGATTTCGATTCAGCCTACGCATAGCATGCACGCAAACTCACAGCCAGGCACAAGAACTCTAATTCAAGAGAAGCCTTTTCTTTAATGACATAGAAAAGAAAGATTAGAAAGAAAAGAAAAACAAACCTATTTTTAGCAAACTCGTACTCAGAGGTGTGTGTGTGTGTGTGTGTGTGTGTGTGTGTGTGTGTGTGTGTGTGTGTGTGTGTGTGTGTGTGTGTGTGTGTGTGTGTGTGTGTGTGTGTGTGTGTGTGTGTGTGTGTGTGTGTGTGTGTGTGTGTGTGTGTGTGTGTGTGTGTGTGTGTGTGTGTGTGTGATTTTTTTTTGCAATTATCACGCATGGAAATGTACATACAATTTCTTGGTGCATCGATAATCATTTTAGAATTGAATCGTTGTCCTCATAATCGGAATTGTTAGGTGCGAAGAGACTCCCACCCCTACAAAACAGCCCACTCAAGTCCTCACCATCCTCCTCATCTTCGTCCGACTCGTCTCGGAATGGATTGAAGTCATCGTCGTCGGCCGAACTGACTGATTTGAAACTGTCGTCGCTCTCGGCGTCTTTATCCGAATCTTCTGATTGACTGTCGTCCGAGCTGCTTCCTGAAAGTCCTCCGTGTATACGGGACTTCTTCTTGACCTGCTTTTTTAATTCTGGACCTGGAAAGGACAGAGAGAAATGAACAAAAATCAAACCCATTGAGCAAATATAGGCAACTGTTTCTTTAAGTGCAAGTTAACCCAAGAGTTGTTCAACTTCTTAGTATGTTTATGATCTTCAACATGGTAATCTATACAAATGATCACGGTTACTGAAATCATAGCATAAGGCCAAAAAAGCTGTAAAATGTAAAGCTGTTTATGTGGACCTCATGGTCAGGGTGTGTGAAGCTCTTAATGTGTAACATTGATGGAAAAGAGGAATACACACACACACACACACACACACCACACACACACACACACACACACACACACACACACACACACACACACACACAACACACACACACACACACACACACACACACACCCACACACACACAACACCACACACACACTAAAAAAATAATAATAAAAATGCATCAAAGTTGGCTTGGGTCGAAACAATGGTGGATCATACACCCTCCTTTCCTTCCTAGAATGGTAAGCCCAAGACTAATTACAGTTTCTCATCATAAGAGTCAATATGAAACCAAAGTAAAGTAAAAAAGTGACGCAAACCAAAAGTGAAACAAGAAGACCAAAGTATAAACTAGGACTGCATGGACAGTGCTCAAGGTAAATCCCCCCTACCTTTCCTCTTCTTTGCCCTTCTGTCAAACCACTTTCTCAGCGGGCGAGGGAGCCTCTTTGCTGAGAGATCGATACCCAAAGACTGAATAGCTTCTGTCGATCAGGGGCTGGGGAAGTGTTTCTCCACCAGGGACTGCAACACACCTCTGCACACAAACAAACGACATCTTTAGCCTCTTTGAACCGCCCGGTGGGCTACTTGCGGTCTCTGTTGGATCTTACTTTGCGGTGGAAACAAAGTCATTGAGTTCGCCTCCTCCTTCCTCCAAGGCCTCAAGTGTCCGCGCCTCTCCAGTGGATTGTAGACCAATCACAACGCACTGAGGGAAAAAAAAAATGACCTTTGTTAGTGAGATGGATTAACCAGCATACACTATTGATGACTTAATCAATTAGCACAAAGCTTTAATCCAAATAGTTAAAGTGACTTTGTTGAAGATGCACGTCAATGAGCAGGCAAGGGCAAAGCCGTCTCAAGGATGTCTTCAGGTAGACTACAGCCAATAGGGGTTGAAGCCAGACCCTTCCGGGAGTCAAACACAACTATCCTGCCAACTGTGTGGTGATAAATAAAAAGCCATTTAAACCGTTGAGCTCACCTTTCCGTTGTGGACCTCTTCCCTGGCCAGCTGGACAACTCTGCCGACCTTGGAGGCGATACAGAGGTACTTGAAGAAGCGCTGGTGGGCCGACCAGAACTGGCCCCACATGGACTTCTTCATGCGCTGCTCGGCTTCCATGAGGTTGGCGGCCGCCTGGAACTTCTCACGTGCGCTCACCCACTGGAGAAGAACACAGAACACTGAGCACGTTGTCTGACCCAACTGACGGCAACAGGAACTCAAAGCTGGGATATGAAAGATGTTTACAGAATATGAATATTGAATCGATTTTTTCGTCTTTCACAAATTGAATACCTCTCAAACTTTGTTTATAAATGTACCTTTATCAGACAAAAGAGTAGATAAGAGAAGCTTACCAGGCGCACAGACTTGTTGTACATCTTGATGTACTGCGGCGTCAGCGGAACCTCCTCGATTTTTGAAAGTCACACCCGTAAAGCTCAGTTGCCTGGCAATGTACATCCCCTCAGTTTCATATCCATGGCAACGATTTCCATAGCGCCGACACCTCTGAAACACAAAAAATGAAAACATAAGTAGGCACAGAATTAAAAAGGAAGATTGCAGTGGGTTACGAGAAGACAGGAGATTAAACTTGACCAATTTTAATGTAATCTGTTAAGAGTGGTACCTGCGCTCCACAGCTTGGATGAAGTTGCTGAACTCCCTGAAGGGGGTGCCCTCGCCCCAGATGCCCAGGCGGTTCATGTACGCCATGTTTTCTGGTTCAGAGGCGCCTGGACAAAACATCAAAAACACTTGGAATACATGGAATACATGAAATGTATTCCAATTCAGTCATCAAGCAGATACTTTAATCCACTTTGATTTTGTGAAAGTTTCTGCAGAGGAAATTAAGGAGGATCATTAATGGCTCTTTTTAATCAAATCATCGACTTAGTGAATTAAGATACAGGTCATATAGTGCAGGTAGCTGGTTGGCAGGTAGGCTGCAAAGGTTGGGATTCGATCACCAAACCTGGGTGGGACTCAAATAACCTGACCACTGGACGACCCTGCATAGAGAGGACACAGGGAATGTCTAGGTTACCATGGAGACTGACTGTAGCACTGGCGTACACGACCCGGGCTTTGGGGAGTTTGTTCTGCAGCTCCTGAACAGCCAGGCCGGTCTTCGTCGGTTTGGACGAGCCAACCGGACAAACATTTTTGGCTTTGTGACACTCGTCATAGACAATCTGAGGATGTCGGTTAAGGAAATTCAAATGCAGCAAAAAACAATCCATTTTTTTTACGTTCAAAAACAATATATTTTTTTATGTTGACGACAATTGAAAAGTGACAGAACGATAAGGATACAACGCCATCGAAGTCCTCCCCACACCAGTGGAGGAGCTGCTGGAACCGGGTTTTGTACTTCCCTCCCGACTGGCTCTCTCCGATCAGAGAGGAGTATGTTGCGAAAATCACGCCCTTCTTCACGCTACCGTTGTGTTTCGAGGAGATCTTGCCATATTTGAACTGATGGATAAAAAACGTTTAAAGAAACAGTTATGATCACATAAATAGGTAAAGTTGGAGGATACCAATTCTTTGTTCGCTGGATGCTTGTCCAGAGGTCAAGAGAGAGATAAAGAGAGATGTAAGGTGTGTGGACGGCCGTACTCACCTTATTTAGAGAATGGACCTGAATGTTCTTCGCACCTATATCACGGAGATCTCTCTCGGCATCGTACTTCAAATCGTTTGAAACACTGAACCTAAAATGCAAAGTAATAGGACAATGTGTCAAACAAATCCAAGTAAAAATAACGCATACTTTTCTTACTTACTATACTTTTTCCACAGTGCCACGACGGCAGGAGACGGTGGTCTCACCAGAGGGATCTCTTCCTGCCTAGCAGGTAGTTCTCATAGATGCAGCCCGCAATGGTTCTGCCCTTTCCAACACCCGCACCGTCGCCTATCAGATAGGCTGCTCTGTCTCCGTTAGGGAGGAACGTCTCGTGTTGCTGTGCAGAAGTTGAAGAGAAACCATTTTAGAAACAAATGACCCAATATCATCATACCATCTAAATATTTAACTATAAACTATTACATACTCATAGCAGAATGAATTTTGCTACATAACACAGATTCACGTCACTAGCTAGTTTGTCAGTAACTTCAGATAGATATCATTAAGGAGCAGGTCGGGGTAGAGGGCATCTTGCTCCAAGATAAAACCCAGGTACTCTATGGACCATTGGGAGAGAACCAAGCACCTTTCGAGGTGAGAGTACAAAACCCTTAGCCACGACACTACCCTAGTCGTGATGTGGAGCTGGGTAGGGGATCTTTTCCGGCCTACTTAATGACCAGAGGCCCCACCGTGGTGCACATCACCTTAGAGTGGGGTTAGTGGAGGGGAATACCTGCGCTGCATATGTAATGGCCTCTAGCTGCAGTGCAGACAGCCAGCCGCGGTCAATGATTTCCTCTGGGATGGACATCCTGTACCAGACGTCAGGAGGGTTGACGCTTGATAGGGAGCTCGTCTCCACAACTGGGTCAGGGTGTCGCAGGCCTATCCTTACTGGGAGGAGCAATGGCAGGGGAAACATGAATGAAATCAAGGGATCAGATATTAAGGGAGTGTAGTCATGAATAGGAGGAGAATGCTGTCGCACATGAAGCTACTGTAGAGCTGGTTCATAAGGCCTTCCACAATCACGGATACCAAAAAACAGCAGGAAGCAATTAGAGTAGAACTCAGTTTAGAAATTGTGATTTTCTCTCTTTGCAGCGGGAGGCGTTTGAAGGTGGGTGCCTTTTTGGTCACTGACAAAGCTCTGACACAGAGCTTGCGGTTGCTAACTCAATAAAAGCATTAACTTATTTCTGAGATAGCCTTCTGTGCCAAAGATGACTCATTACATTCCCATAATATCATCAATGAATAATAGCCTTAATCTTGACATAAATAGTCAACCAGCTCCAACCTACTGTAGATCATAGTAATATAATTATAGTCAAGATAGTTTCTTACATTTCATGGGCATGTACTCTGCATATGTCTCTGCGTGGCCCAATTCCTCTTCCTCCTCTTCCTCAGGCTCCTCTTCCTCCTTTATGCTTGGGGATTTCTATATACAAATACAATAAACACAGATCAATATCCAATCTTTTTTTACATAAAATCGCTCTTTGTCTATGAAAATATTTTGCACTCTAGAAAATGCTGGGCAGCTCCAACATTTTAGGTTTTATCATCACTTAAAAACACTCACAAGAGGATGTGAAAATTGTTGTACTTTAACATCATCGTTTACCCAAAAGCGGGTAGCGTCTTTAATGGAGAATTCCTTCTTGATGCCGTTGTTCAGCTCCACTGGAAGATAACCACAGGAAATAAGTTAACAAGTAACAAGAATAAGAAATAACTCAAATAATTATGTCAATCAACAAGCCAAAAGAAAAGCATAATTAGGGAAGGTATAATTTGCCTTAATCCGAGATACCATTAACTGATCAGAGCCGGTCTTAGAGACATTATATAATCAATGGACAGAAAAAGTTAAGAAATAAAAGACATTGCATACCCTAGTCAGCATTTATAGAAATGCGGCTTACCCCACCTCGAGAGTGCATTATATACGGCAATATAGTGGTTTTTAAACAGGTTTCAAATGCCTAGTTAGTGAATTCTATACACATACTGTAGCTCTTAAATCTGCTTTGCATTCAAGCCTAGATTACATCCAAGTTTATTTTCTTACAGTGTCCTGCAGCGGTTGCGGTGGCAACTGGTTGTGCGATGTCTGACGGTGGCTTCAACTTCATGAGTTCCATCAAGCTGTTGCCCTTTAACGTAGTGGTCTTCTTCAGACCCCCCGTCCTAAGGAGATCCTTCAACTGAATCTGAAACACAATGAGGACGCGTGTCAAACAGAGGTCACTTTAGGAAGTAAGTACGTTTACGTGCTGTAAAAATCAGATCCAACAACGATAAAGAAGTGGGGATGATGTGATTTCAAATATAATGGAGTCTGGAAGCCAGTGAGGTGGGCTCATCCTAAAATCGCTAAAGGCTTTTGCTCAACAACAAAAGGATAAATAAAACCAAAGGCCTCACCTGATCCCGGTTCAAAGGCACGGCTGTGGACACCGAAGGGGACGAGGGACTGGAGGACCCCCGCAGTGTGGAGGCCACGTGCACCACCTTGGTGACCGTGATGGTGTGTTTGATGGGGTTGGTGGACTGCTTGGTGGTGACGGCCCCAAGGGACGGCAACTGATTCAGTTGATTTAAGACAAAGGTGGTGGTGGAGGGCTGAGGTTTTTGCTGTGAGGATGATCATAAAAAAAGGGGAAAGATGTGGTGAGAGACGTTAATTGAAGACCACAGAAGGCTCACTAGGTAGTTATAGTATAGCTTAGTGTTGATTAAAAGACGTGGGGTTATTTACCCTGATCATAAGTGTGGTATGTGGAGCTGAAGCCTCTGTCCCAGCAACCCCGAAGCCATCGTCGAGGGCACTGATGGAGATGGACTTTAAAACACAAATATACAGTTAACCAACACAATCAGAGGTAACCAGATGTTTCTATAGGAATCCATTCATTAACTGTATATACACACACACACAACGATTTCAGTTTAATGGAAAGGACGCACACAAGAAAATAATATATTATCATCTTCATATTCTTACCTGGTGGGCTGAAGAAGAATGTGAAACATCCTGAGGGTCAACATCGAAAAGGTCGTTTGGGCAAATGCCGCTCTCGCTTAGCGCTGCCAGAAGCAAGTCTTGTCCAGGATCCATCTGCCACAACAAATTATAAAACCCACATATACATCAGCCATTAATGATAAAGTAAAAGCACATTACAACACCTGAATGTGGCCTGTTTTTTCAGGCTTATTTCGCTTTAGGAATCTGCGATGCAGCAAAGTAATGTAGGAGTTTAACAGCAACCAAGGCTAACAAGAGAGAGTGAAGAAAGAGACCAAGTTAACTGAGAATAATACTATTTTTTTGGAACATTATGTCTCGCATAACTCGCACCAAATGGGTTGGATGGAGGAGCCTGGAGGTGGGTAGTGAAAGGCGGCTGTATTGTCTTTAGGTGCCCATTATTTCACCATCTATAATACCCTTATAAAGCGTTGTTTGAACAGGGACCCGTCAGTTGCATGGTGTGAAGTCTTTACATGATTTGAAAAAGTCACTCAATTTAACATGAGCAGGGTCACCTTGGAAAACTTTACATTGACCTTCTCTGACAACAGTTCTTTGGCTGTTCCCGTGTGGAAGATTGCGACCAGTGTCATGTTGACTTGCCATTAGAGTGCAAGATAAAATTCTGTCTGTGGATGATGCAAGCACATCCAATGTTTATTTTATTTTTTTATAAACATTGTAATTCCAGTACATTATGCCATGAGGAAGTGGCAATATATACTGCCAGGGAAACCCCAACTCCGATTAGGATCTAACAAGTTACCGAGTGGATTTCTACGCTTCTTCAATTTCTGCAAATTATGGAATATCTGCATTCAAATGGAATGCAATGCAAGTATCTAAAAATATTGAGCAACAGAGTCCAGAATTTAATGAAGATCATGATAACTTAATAGCTGTGTATTATTGTATAATACAGCAAAGGATTGTGCTGGAGAATTTAGAGTTGAGACACTGCTGGATAACAATGTCACTACACGTATAAAACCACGATAAGTGTTCAATGGATGCAGTTCAATATAGATTTAAGAGCCATGCTAGTATAAATCATTACCTTTGACCACATTATAACAAAAGTGAGAAAAAAGTCGGTCCAAATCAAACTTGCATATGCGTACATAATTATTGCACACGAGCGTGCAACACTGAAATCCAATATTTTAAATAGTTTAAAGGCAAACGAGCCATTTAGTGCCGTGAGAACATGCCGATAGCTTGAGATCATTATAGGCGCAGTAAGCGCTAAATGTTTACGTTACTTCCATTGTCGTTGTACGAAGGGGCGCCGTGTATTTACAACCATGCGCGTATTGTGGAAAAACCGAAAATGTACCAAACGGTGCTGGAGCTCACCTTCAATAGACCAGTCAAGACAGAACACGCTGTGTCCCCCATGTGTCCCTGCTGCACGTAAAAAGGAACGAGTGACTTGCTCCAAAGTGACCCAGACTACGGCACGTGTTTGAAACGCATTGCTTTGCTGTGTTCAACTTCCTGGTCCGTCTGACTCATGTAGTTTCCCCTTCAGTCTCTTAGGTTAGCAGGCTAATGTACAGTGTGGAGGGTAGAATCCTACGGGACGGGGACGTAGAAAAGACCCCAGTTGACAAACATCTAAGCTTTGCCGGCAATGTTGCACAAGCCTAATCACTTGCATAACAATTAAACTCCCGCAAACGCATGGCGTAGCAACGCTAGTCCAGTTACAGAAGGGCGACCGTATACCAAACACACCGATGCCTATGAGATGACAGTGTAGCCCGGCTAACCTAGCTAGCATAGCTAACCGAAACTACATCAACACCTTGCAGTAATATAAGGTGTGTCAACCACTTGGTCGGCGGCTAGGCAATCTTACGAGAACTCAAACCCCAAAGTTTTCATTCCCTATAATGTCACAGACGGTTATATACATTGTTTTTAATTAGCATTGAGTGTTAGCCATTTCCAACACTGTTGCCAGGAAACAGCAGGAGTACACTTCATCCCACTGTGAGCGTGTCCGATCAGCTAGTCGCTGTTGTGTTTAATATATGTACTTTATGCATGCGTTGGATTCATGTTTGATATTTTTTATGTGATGATCACCACGCACATACAGTACGTAACATTAACAGTTACAAAGTCAGGAACCAGTCAGGTGGTCCATATCCAAACAAGCCTTTTGATCGGAAACAGAAAACACTAACAAATAGCTCGAACCCAGGTCCCCGTCATTCGGGCTAGCCGGCGATCTATTGACAACACCCCCCACACCCCCGAGTGTTGTGATGTTATGTTGACAGCACTGGTTCGTACCGTCTGATGACACCAGAAGCCAAGCTAAAGCTAGCCGCCAGCTTACGGCGGAGCGCGTCGGGAAGACGTGTTGCCTCCGCAACCAACTAACTGGACTGTATTTATTTATTTTAATTTATACACATACATTATAAACGTCATCATGTCGGATGGCGGAGGCGTCGGTTGACCGAGTGTACATGTATGCTCGTGAAGTCAGTGTAACTCACTCACTTGACAGTGACCAGCCAGAGTGTGGCTTCAGCAGGGAGCTTGTTGTCCTCTCCGCTCCGTGGCTCCTAACGGCTTCTGCCTCGCGCCATCTTTTATCACACGCTTAGCCGCATGCTGGTCACGTGACGTCGAGCCCGAGCGCGGCCGCTGTCTTTACAATAAAATTCCTCGCCCCTGATCGATGAAAATAGGCTATCGGGTATGTATCGGAGGCCCTTTGTCGACGGGGTGTCGCCAACGACGAGATGGTGAACATCGCTAGCAAGTAAACATTAACGGCTTAAAGATAGCAGAGACGGCAAAGCTAATTCAATGTCACGTGACTCTGCGAGGAGATTTTACCGGAAGTGACGACAGCAGGAATCTCCGCCTTTTCCGTTCTACTGCTTCCGCTTCGCCAGTGTTTCTATTATGATGTATTTTATGTGTTGTTTATCCCAAATAAAAAATATTATATTTTGGTGTAAAATCATAAAAGTCTTAATGCAGTGGAATTATTATCATGCCACGCAATTTGCAATGTACATTATATTAATGTATTCAAACGTCTGTTCTGTCGTAGATTTATTTATAAATACTTGTAAATTATGGAACATATGTTTTTTGCGTTATGTATATTTAAGGTTCGTTATGCGATAAAAAACACAATAACATGGGAACCGTGTCATCAACGAGCAGTTGGAAGTTGTTGGGATGATGAAGTTATGAAACCTGACGTCATCAAATCTTCGGTTTGCATTTCTGCGTGTAGGAAAGCCACATTACTCCCATCAACCTATCCTAACTAAAAATGTATCTTTTTAAATTTTGGGGTATATTTATTAATGTCTGATTCATATATTCCAGATTAGTTTCAGGCCAACACTGTGCTACTTTGGCTAAGCCGCAACCAATAGAGGGAGAAATCCGCCCCCTATTGTATGTAACATGGCGGAGGAGTATGGAGGCTCATTCGGATCAGGACTTTTAAAACAGAAATTGACCACATTGAGGGAATCTTCTGAGAATGCTTTACACCGAATTAGCGGATATGCAATACATATGTGACGGATGAGACAAGTCGATCACGAAATCAATCACTTCACTCGCGGCAGGAATACAGATCAGAGAAAGTACAAAATACTACCAGGACAACAAAAACAATTCGGAGATGAACGGGGTAAGTTCATATACTGGATCGCAGCATTAAACAAAAGTATATTTATATTTATATGAAAAATAGAAATCTGTGGACGAGGGGGTCGCGGCGTGCCTCTCTGTGTCAATCATTAACGGGATGATTAGAATATTATGGAACGTGTTTTCGGCTGGCCTGCATGTGACTGCCAGGCTCCACCGAACCATGCACAATTGAATGGGACAGTCGAACTAGCGCTATCATCCCAATTATTGATATAGGCACGATCGCGATATGGCATAAGATGTTTATTATGAATTGCTGGTGGAACGATACGGAACCCCATCGGGGTTTCATGAGAAAACGACGACCAGACGGGAGGCCTTTAATAGTAACGATAGCAGACATTATGGGTGTGTTGGAGCAAGATGTCCCCAACCCCGCCCATACACAAGTTTACCAGTCTGGGATGTCACTATGCTCGAAGTTTATAACAACATCAACTTTATTTGAGGTCGAAGGCCGATTAACTCTTATAAGCATGTTAAGAAGATGGTCGGATTAAACCAGAAACCTACAGTGGTCTTTCGTGGTTTATCACGTGTTTATAACTCGACAGTAAACACCTCTACCTTCTATTCGATCTGTTATCGTTGCTTGCTTCTATTCTTTTAGGGATTTTATATATTTATTATTATTTAGGGCAATATACTGATATATAGATATATATATATATATATATATATGAACACTCGTTTGTCGGGTAAAGAAGAGGTCATAATAGGCTGGGATATTGTAATTTGTTGGATAGAGTGATTGTTCTTGCCCACTCACTTGTAATTGATGTTGATGTGATTATTTTTCTTTTCATTCTTTTTCATGTCATTACAACAATAGCTGATCAATAGGCTACACTTTACATTTGTATAGAACAATTTACCTTGACAATGTTACTGACGTGAAATGTTGTATCGTGGGTGCTTGGTGAATTTGGAAAACGTACAAAAGCCATGAAACATGGACTTAAGTTGTCCATTTGTTTCTGCTCACTTTTTTTGCAGGACATCTTGTGTAACAGTCATTCCATCACGCTGTTAAGCTGTAACAACTCCAGGTCTCCTGGACATAAGGACGAGGATGGTGAGTGGTATGGTGAGATATGGTCTAGTTCTCTTCCGTAACTGATTGATAGTTTTGTTGAGGGTCATTGTTTGGATTTACTACAATGCAACGTTGTTAAAGTCGTGTTCTTACTCTTAAAAAACTAAAGCATGAAATATTCAGAAATATTAAAAAGATTGCAAAATGCAACTTTGGAGACCTCTCTGTCAACATTATTCAGATTCAAGATAACCAGAGGAAAGAGTGGTATTTTAAACAGAATAGAACATCATATTTGTGGATGTATTCTGTGTATAATTGAGCAGTGGTCATCTGTTCACGTAGAGGAACCAGAATATCCTATCTATTTACTTACAATCATGCATAGTGGGCACGACACATAGTTCCCTGAGGTTTCAGGTTTCACAAACTGCATTATTCAAGCACACCTTCGCAACACCTTATCAACCAATGCTTTTCTCTTTATTTGTGTTCAACCTTTAAACTCCTTCAAGGTGAAGTGCGTAAAATTTAGTGGCAGTCTTGAGAAACAGACTTGCCAGAAATTGAATGTAATATTCATGGTATGTTTTTTTTTAGTGTATAATCCCGTGAAAATAGGTAAAAGTAGTTAGTCATTTTGTTTTTGTTACCTTAGAATGAGCCCTCTATGTCTACAAAGACCTCTTGCACGGAGCCTGCCATGTTACACCACCATTTTTCTACAGTAGTCCTGAAGGACAAACGGCTCTAGAGAGGATGCGTTATTAATAGCGATCACTTGGTTACTCAATGCCGTCATAGACAATGACATAAACATGACATCTCTGGCACCTTTCAGGCCAGTACAGGCCACCGTAGTTCTCCTACGTCATTAGGAAGGGAGAAGTGAGGGGGCTGATATTGATACCTCCCCTCCAGATGCCCCTTAATCCTACACACGGCACCTCTAACTTTAAACACTTCCACCACTCAACTCTGAATCTCTGTTCAATCACACCAGGAAGGAGACTCACGTCCACGAGCTTGAAGAGTTATGACGGCTTCTCAGAGAAGAAGAGCAGCCAGTGTTCCCCGCGCTGGCCGGAGGAGCCGGCTCTGCACCAACAGCACCAGTACCAGCACCACCAGCAGACCCCCTGCCTCCACGCCTGTGCCCCCACGGAGAGATCACTTCCCCTGGGCTACAGTATCTCCCACATGCCCCTCCACAACAACACCTCCACCCTCTCCATCACTACCACCACCAACACTAACCACGCCATCCGGCAGAGGAGAGCGGCCCGGCACAAGGCCAGGGGGAAGAAGGCCACACTCAGAATGTAAGTTAATTATTTTAATGTTAATCAATGTTATTGGTCATTCATGATCATTTTTCAGTCTTCTTACTGTCCTATACTTTTTGCTGAGATACCCTAAATTCTTGTCAGGGATTAATACAATAAGTCTTACTTTATTAATAATAATAAACCTAATAATCATAGTATTTTCTATTTCTGGGTGCCTTTCATGTTTCAAAAAGTGAAGTGAAAGATTCAATAAACTGGAGGAGGAAACTCTGAACCACAGTAGGAAGTGCAGATAAAGCAGTGCAGCAGTTGATTAGACAATGTGAACAAATCAGGTTTGATGAGAGATTTAAAAGCAGCGACAGAATCTGATTGACAGGACTTCCGGAGGTCATAACCCTAGGAATATATTAAGTAGAGGCCGCATTGACTGATTGATTGCTTCGGCCCATTGCTGCGAAACGTCATGTTGTCGCCATATCGGTCAGCCTGAAAATAAATACCATACTAATGTTAATCCCCCGTGTACTAATGTACACGGGGAGGCTGCGTCTTCTCTGGGTAAAAACACTATAACGGTATACATACACGTACACTATAACGGTATGCTTAAGTCCCTGGTCACCCAAACCTGTAACTTGTTTCAATTGATGTTTGTCTTAGCGGGAGTTGGCATCCAGTGGTTAAAGTCAATCCTCTTGTTCCGAGGCGTCGTTATCCCAGTCCCACACCCTGTGCACCACTATGCCTTCTAAACGGCTGGCTTAATGGACCCCTTTTACTGAGTCATCATCGTAGGATGAGCACAGTGTCCCTCGTACCACTATATAGATTAGCTTTTTTATATGTACCAGGTCACAGGTGGTAGACTTAACGATGTGAATATAAGTGTTATACCCGTGCTCTGGTACAGGAAAGTAGCAGAACCGTAATATGTGTTAGTGACGCCTGAGACAAACAGTGTCGGGACGAATTTAACAAAGGGTTTACTATCTTCTTCCTGGTTGTTCAGTCACATTCAGAAACGCATGGACGTGCCGTTAATAGGCGGCCCACTTCTGACACTCGCCTGCCCAACGGTTAGACCCGGTTGGACCAGGTAGATGTCAATCAAACTGCTCGTATCATATTACCGCCACGCCCACTAAAATCTGTCAATCTGCTCTCATGAGCAAATATAGCAGTTTGATTGAAAGAAAAAAATATTTATTAATGGATGACATATAACATCTGCCAATTTGAACTTTGAATTTAATTAACACATTTCCCTGTTTGGGTGATCAGGGACTGGAACAATAGAAACAATAGTGTGTAATAATGACTTATTGGGTCCCTCTTTCTTATAACAGAGCGGATAGGAACTCCCAGAACAGGAGGGTCACTGACTACTTCCCCATCAGACGCAGCTCACGGAAGAGCAAAGCAGAGCTCAAGGTGAGAAGAGTTGAATATAGTCTTTTAATATGAAATATGAACATATTTAGTATCCATCTACATTGTGCCTGTTCTACTTTTGAGCTCGTGTTTGTGATTATAGGTTGTAATTACAGATTGTGGCTTTCTGTATGTGCACATGCGTGTGCGTGTCTTGACATCAAGCTGTGTGTGTGTGTGTGTGCATAGATTGAAATTAATCTGTTTTGTTGTAACCTGTTTTTAATGGTGCGTCTCATGTCATGGGCAGTTTGAGGAGAAGAGGCACATCGATGACCTCATCACAAACGGTATCGAAGAAGGAATGGAGGTATGTTGTTTTTGTTTTTAGGGTGACACACAACATAAATTATCCAATATCTTGCTATTGGAATACATTGTATTGCTCCCGTGGATGTTGGGACTATTTATTGGAAGCGTGACTGACCAACATTCAGCCCTGTTGTCTGGGAATCTCCTCTGAAAATTTTTAGCATGATGCCCTGTTAACCCACGATAGGAAGGGCTGTTTCAGATTCTCTGTTTCCTTTTATTCTTTCACGTTGTATACATTTTATATTATCTTTGACTGAAAGTCTATCGTGTATAGTGGGAGGTGTGTTGGTGTTAAAGGTTGACCCCCAGCCAAAGGGCTCCAAGTAAAATTCCCAACCGCCAAAGACCAGGCACCTGCTCCTTAATGCCATATATCTAAATTTAATGTAATTCGCTTTGGATAAAAGCAAAATTTAAGTGACGAAATGGTAGTAACTGGTTGAAATGTACTGTCTTTATAACTATAGACTACCACTAATACAAGAAGAGTTAAATGATAACAATTTTGTTGTTGTGTTGTGCGTCACGGTGCTCCATGTTGACCTGTGTTGTGTTGTGCATCATGGTGCTCCGTATGGACCTGTATTGTGTTGTGCTACACTGTGCTCCATGTTGACCTGTGTTGTGTTGTGCGTCATGGTGTGAACTGTGCTCCGTATGGACCTGTATTGTGTTGTGCTTCACTGTGCTCCATGTTGACCTGCATTGTGTGTCCCGGGTCCCCAGGTGCAGCAGATCGAGGAGAAGGGCCGGGGGGTGTTCTCCACGCGGGGCTTCCAGAAGGGGGAGTACGTGGTGGAGTACCACGGAGACCTGCTGCTGATCCCCGACGCCAAGAGGAGGGAGGCCGAGTACTCCCAGAACCCCGCCACCGGCTGCTACATGTACTACTTCCAGTACCTCGACAAGACTTACTGGTAACTGGTTTCTACATTGTGTTGGTCACGCTGAAATATGATCGACCCCAGGAAGGACGGCTGCTGCTTTGCAAAAGCTAACGGGGATCTAAATAAAAACACAAAAATGCTCTACACCACAATGGTTTATTTCTATTTTTGTACCAGCTTCAAGGGGCTGGAGTTAAGGTTTGAGAAGAAAGAGATAGCAGAAAACAACCCAAATAAACTCCCCTTGTCTCTCTGTCTGCTCAACCCCTTCTCTACTTCTCTACTCCATTGAGAAGTGTTGCATTAAGAACCCTTGGTGGATACGTGATAACGCTTTGTGTGCGAATGTCCCTGCCTGGGAAGATGGATTCCCTTAACCAATAGGGGAAGAGCTGCTGAGATGTCTAAAATCGTAATCGTCTCGTGCAGAGGCAGAGCCGCGGGCCAAGAGAACAGATCATTTCAGAGCGCATTTCACTGGAGTGGACGGATGGCTTTGGAACAGAGTACACTCAAATTATAGCTTACATTCTACCAAAAGAGCACTTTTGGCTTGCTGCTATAACACCAAACAATGATGTGATACTACACACAGTGAGTTGCACAAATGGACAAGTTTCCGCGACAATACCCAAGAAAGTATTTAAATTAGCCCGCACTTTGGGTTTAAATGACGTACTGTCAGAGGGCAACACTTTGCCTTCATGAGCGTCGTCATCATCGGGACGTGAGCATTATTTCATATCCGATGGCTTTTCCAGTGTTTACAGACCGCCTTAAGAGAGATCCCCCACACACTGAAATTGGCAGTTTCAGAGGTGATAAATCGCATGACTAAAAGATGCTCCTGAAGTTCCCTACCATCAATATTATATTGATTGAGTTTTGTATAGTTAAATTCCAAATGTACTTATAATAACGGCAAGGCAACTTAATTTACGTAGCACTTTTCATACGCGAGACAGATTCAAAGTGCTTCACATAGAAACATTGTCATCAAATAAAATAAATAAGAAAATATTTCTAATTATTATTTTTTCGCTTATTTTATAATAATCCTATTAATGATAAGGGTTTACACCATGTCATTGAAGTTCCTTTAATTTCTTTCCCCTCAGTGTGGACGCCACTAAGGAGACGGGGCGGATGGGCCGGCTGCTGAACCACAGCAAGACGGGGAACTGCCAGACCAAACTGCACGACATCAACGGCGTGCCCCACCTCATCCTGGTGGCGTCGCGGGACATCGACGACGGCGAGGAGCTGCTCTACGACTACGGCGACCGCAGCAAGGAGTCCATCGCCGCCCACCCCTGGCTCAAGTACTGACCGGCGGGGTAGGGAGCGAGGGGAAACGCATGGAGGTGATCCGTTAAAAGGGAAAAAATCGAACATTGGTATTCTGCGTTAGCGACCATTCAAATGCCTTAGTAGAGAATAATTAGTACCTTTTGTGAGGAGTTTGGGGGTTGGTGATAGTCTCTGAGGGAGGGGGTGGGAGACTTGCTGAAGTTTAATGAGGTACATCTGCTTTCTACAACCTTTCACTTTGTATTTTATTTTCTGTATGATAGATGCTAGTTTTTTTTGCCGCGCTTTAATTTTGTACAGTTTGTATTACGACTCTATATCCAGTGATCCCAGAGCATGCGGACAGCCAGGTACTTCTTGTTTAGCATTTTCTATCCCCCTTTCTCTTACTTAAGTTTATATTTACTCCGCCATAAAGCTTTTAATGAAAGAAAAGAAAGAAAAGTGCAATTCCAGTCTGTTTTCAGCCAGTGGGACTGTCACTTTGAGTAACTGTATAGTGTAACTGTTTTTCTTTTAGATATTAACAAATATATGTACGTATATATACGACAACACTGTCAAATGTTCACTACTTAATGGTGGACAAGACAGAAGGTCATTATTACTTTTAGAAGATAAAAATATATATTTATTCAAATCACACATTTCTTTTGTTAGGCATAAATTATGCACTTAATCATGATGACAATGATTATAGAGCCCCTCTCTGTAAAGGCTTTTATTCCTTCGCTTGTTTGTATAAAAAAAACTACAATCTCGATTGTGACTGAATAAGGCTTAATTGTATTATTTGGTACAAACTCCATTACTTTGATCGGTTGGTGATTTGTTTTGTACTAATGATTTTAATTTATCACTTTACACTCATGCGCATAATTGTATTCTCAAGCAATATCGACGCCCACAAAACCAACGGTTTGTTCGTCCTCCTACTTCCAACTGTACATTTTTTTGAATTTGCATTGAAACCTTTCTTATTGTTTTATATTTAAATAATAGACACATATCCGTCTCAGAGGTGGGAGTAGGTTCTGAAGTAGCAGACACACACATTTCACCTCCCCAGCAGTACACGTCTGTTCACTCCACGGTAGACTCAGATCGCTCATGTGTGTTTGACGTCAGAGGTCCATGCCATCTTAAGCAGCATTATGAAATGCTTCGCATTGGAAGCTATTTCGATTTGTATGCGAGAATTTGAATTGATGTCCAAAAAAATCCTCATTTCATCTGTTGGAGTCAGTTGATGATGAAACAATTTGGTTAATATTATTTTGTTATAAATGTCACAAGTGTTTGCATGGGGCAAAATTAGGTTTTGATTATCTCAAAGGAAACGTGCTACAAATTGCCATATTCAGGAACATTTACATTTTGGTCAAATTCAAGCCATTTCATGTTAAAAGACTCCAGGAATACTGGTATTACAATATATATACCGACTTAATTATTTTTTTAGAACACAAAATGTAATTACTTCTCTACTATCCCTACCTAACTATCTAATTAGGGTGTTTTTTTTTACACATAATATATTTTCTCTCATCTTAAAACACACTGTTACCATTTTAATCCTTTTAACTTGTGTATAATATGCAATAAAACTGAAGTGGAACTCTGTTACGGGAGGGGGGGGGATAAAATGTTGGCTGTTGTAGTGTTAAAATGAATCTAAATAAACATGTTTTATGCCAAACACAAGATGTATGTCTAATTCACGTCGATGAGGTGGAAGGCGTATTTAACTATGGGACAGCCGAAATAGTTGAAACATTTCTGTGGCCCTTTAAAAATATTGCAAGATGATTTTATATGTAAGTTTATGAATTAAACATTGAAGTATGGAGCATTTGAACCCTTTATCACTGATTTAACATATATCACTGATTCACATAACAAATTTGGAGCTCAGAATCGTCAACATTATCGCATATTACCAATGAATTAATGACACAATTAAATATACTTATTTTATTGCATATACATATTCAACTGGGCAGCCTAAGTAACCATCGGGAGATATTCTCACATTTCCATTCAGCTTCAGTATGCATTCAGAAACAATTCCCATAATGGCTTCACTAGTTCCGGTTCTATAGTACATAAGATGATAGCTCATCGATTGAAACAATGGGTGAAGGACTTTTTTACGTGAATGTCAAAACTAACCTCACTTTATTATTATGGGCGTGACTACTTACTGGGAAATAGTTTTTTAGCCACGTCAAAATGTCCAAATGTAGCGGCTAGGCTAATTTGCAACGTTTTGAACACAGCCTTTTCTGATTAAAGTGTGATTCTTTCAATATGATCATGTTCATGTTCTTACAAACGGCGGGCCAACTAAGTTGCTGGTGAGGAGGGAGTTGCCTAAACTAACCCTAAAAACTCGCTTTAAAATAAATATATAGGAAACCATAGTCCTCTGTCATATGAAAATGTTAATGTAAAATATGCTTATAAGAAACAAGTGTTGACGTAAAAAAAAAAAATTCACTTCATTAATTGTCAGGGTGGGAAGAAATGTACATGGGATAATTTTGTATATGAATTCGTATATTAGTCAGTTTTAAATAGTGTTAGTCTTCATTGACATGATAATGTAAACTTTTTTTTTTTTTTATTACAAAATTACCTATTGCTGTTATAAAAGAAAATGTGTTCCAGTCATCGGACAGAATATTGTAATATCCAGTTTTGTGTGAATAATATAATTGGGAGATCATTAAAACTATTGCTTTAAATAATCAGAGCAACAGCACATGCCTGTGGCTTTGTAATGGCACAGTGTAGCATCGCAAATGACTATGACTATCACATTCAAAGCTAATGATGGAATTATTCTCGGCTGGTAAATGTTGAGACAAAAATAAATAAGTTCTGGGTTCCGCAACATGCTTGTTTCCCCCAATTTAGTGCTCACAAACTCTCATCTGTTGAGTCTGTTAAAGTCTCAACTCCCTCCTTCGGATTTAAGGAATCTTATTGTGCATACATGCGTACATGTCTTCTTATATTAATTCTCTCAGTTCCACACGTTTGATCACATTCTCAAAATGACCCTCGTTGGATAAGCTCCTTCTTTGCTGATCCCATCCCTCCAACCATCCAGCAATTCCATCTATCATCTAGTCGCAAGCAGAACACAGCAATGCCTTTTAGTGATGACAGGAAGTCCTTTTTGTTTTAGGGGGAGCTTTCCCATGAAGCCTTCTTTGGGGGAACTGAACGCGCAGTCAATGCTAGCGGTTAGAGCGCAGCTGGCTGCTAAAGGTGAATAAGGCCCGTGGGGTCTTCAGATGGGACTATATGTGCTGCAGAGCCTCCTGGGCCTGCTCTGTGTATGTGTCTCCTGGCCCACCCCAAGGCCCGACCCCGACTGTGACGCCGCCATCACCGTCAAAATGGCTGCCACGGCGCTGCTTGTCGCGCGAGAAGAAGCTAAACCTGTAGAGAGGGAGGAAGAAGAGGTAATTATACAAAGATAAACTGAAATGACTGACATGATTTAAGTCTGTTGATCAATTTGTTATGAAATTGTGATCTCCTTTTAAATGTTTTATGTTATGTAATATCAGTTATTTTAAGATTATGGCAATAAGTATTAATCCTGCGTTTTCTTAGAAAACAACGGAGATATTGGCTACTTATTAGAATCATTCATCGCTAATTTTAGTGTATTATTCTCAGTAAGCTCAGAGCAAGAGGTCTACGTAAGAGGGAAGTTAATTATATCAGTTAGGGACACAGAGTGGACAGGACAGGAAAGGCATTCACGTGTATTCTGATTGGCCAATTCCTCTTGCTTGATTGTAAAAGTCCCCAACGATTAGCCAATCAGAATACAAGGGAAGAGAAAGTGAGAAGTAGTCTAGGCCCAGGACAGACAAGCATGCCGCAACGCAGGTCATTAGTGGAGAAAATCTAGAGACATGAAGGCCAACCAATGGGCATGGTCGTACAAGTGACATGAGGCGTCTGATTGGCTGTAAAGTGGGATCGTCCGGGATTAAACCCGCCGCCACCATCGGCATAATAGCGGTGAAGATCCTGTTACGAGACACATAGAGGTAAGGGCAGAAAGACACAAAGAGAAATGAGGAATAGGGAAAACACAGGAGGAGACACAGAGTGGATGAGGAGCCGGAGCAAAGATAGAAAGACTGAAGTCGACTTCTCCTCTCACGACACTCACACTCCTTCTAAAGCACAATAAACCATGAAGTTCTGTCTTCCTTATTTCCACTTCTGTTCTTAAAATAAATGTAGATAATGAAAATGCTACTTCCTAAAACTACAACTTGGGAAATTACAGATACACTGGCGGGCCAAACTGGTTGAAGGGGCATCTCTTACAACATACCCGTGCAGACATTTTCTACATATACACACACTGAAGGAATGACAGGTCGATCATACGCGGTTGGTTCTGCACATAGTCATGGGTTTTGGTGCCAACGATAACCGCTTATAAAACAAATTCGAAGTAGGTGAAGAGACAGTCTGTGAAAGGCTTGCAGCTTTCAGAAGCTCCACGGGTGGTTAAGAAGGATTTTTGTCCACATGCCACACGCTGAAACCATGCTCCAAGTTACTGCCAACGCTAGATTTTCAACGATCCTCCGTTTAAATTTCCAATTAAGTGCCTTTCTTCATTAACCCATCAACTAGTATAATGTTTTGTCTATAATGTAGTTATGTATTTGTGCGATGAATACCAAAGCCAACACTGATCTTTATAATGAATGGTTATGTCAGCCCTGGTTAATAAGCCATAGCATGCAGTGTTTTGAGGCTCTGGGGAACATCTGGGGATTAATGGGAATAACATATCAAAAACACCACACGGTCAGTATGTTACCGTTAGTTTACAAAACGTGTAATAATAAAATCGAATAATATACTGTATAAATGTGCTTTTTCACTGAAGAATGAAAACAATTATCCTAAATAACCACGTCCCTTAATATAGTGTACATAATATATGTAAAAGTATATAAAGATTTATCTAAGGCCGTACATTTTTAAATACTTTTATATACTTGTATTCCTATTCTTATACAAATAATAAGGATTACCCAATATTAGTGTGACTCCAGATATTAGGGTGTGTGTGTGTGGCGTGCATTTGTGTGCCTGCATGTGTGTGTGTGTGTGTGTGTGTGTGTGTGTGTGTGTGTGTGTGTGTGTGTGTGTGTGTGTGTGTGTGTGTGTGTGTGCCTGCATGCGTGTGTGCCTGCGTGCGTGTGTGCCTGCGTGCGTGTGTGGGTCTGCATGTTTACATGTGTGCGTGTGTGTGTGTGTGTGAGTGTGTGTGTGTGTGTGTGTCCACAGGTAGAACATACAGGCGTTTGATTCCCGACTCCGGCTGAGGGGTGGAGCGGCCGCGACCTCGGGGCTCAGGAGAAGGGGAGGGGGACGAGGTCATCTCCTCATCATCAGCCTCTTCGCTGCAAAGAGAGACGACACCGTCACCTGGCGTCCCTTCTGAACTCACCATCAGTTTGGCATCTAACAACCTGGCAAACAGGCTACATATGTCGGAGGATCTCTTGAAGTTCTGTTTGACCTATTTGTCGGTTATACATTTAATCAATGTTTTCTCGGTCTATGTTTCAATGTTTTCGTTTTTTGTAGTGCTTTGGTAAACCATCGCCCCTCTGGGATTAACATTAATACTAGGGTAATCCAGATTCCTGTGGGCTCCATCGGGGTCCTACCTCTTGTAGTAAGCGAGCTCCTCCTGCAGCAGGAACACCTTGGCCTTGAGCTCGTTCCTCGCGTGGAGGACGTCCCGAAGCTCCTGCAGGGTGAAGCGCGGCCGGTTGGGGTCCTTCTGGTCCAGGCCCGCCGCCTCCTCCTCCCCCTGAGCCTCCTGCGGGGACACAGAACAACATGGAGGGAAGGAAGGAAGCAGGGGAGGGAAGGGTGGATGGACGCATGCAAGGAGGGATGGAATGGACAGCATGAAAGGAGGGTGGAGGGAGGAAGGTGTCAAGGGAGGATAAGGGAGGAAAGGAGGATGACAGAAGCATGGATGCATGGAAGGTGTGATGGATGGACGGAAGGATAGGATGGAAATAAAGAACGGATATAAAGAAGGGTAGAAGCAGAGGAAGGCCAGGTGGTCAGACGGAAAGGAGGGAAGGAAGGAGAGGAAGGATGGAAGGGGCAGAGAGAGAGGATACCTTTGTGAAATATTCGAACACAGCAGGCATGTCCTCATGGTACATCGCCTCCTGGTGGTAAACGGGTGAACTTCGGGTCAGACTTGGGGGTCCCTTTCCAAATACCAACGAAACGCACCCTAAACGTGTCTCTACTGACCGTAATTCACTTCTACTGACAGCAAGAATTTATCTCAAAAATTCAGTTGTACAATCGTATTCACACTAGGAATCAAATTTGCGGAACAAATGTGATTTCACTGTTCAACTTCTGACCTATTTTTTGAATACACATCTGCTTCACAAATCTAATTCACTGCACAAATTGAATTTGACTGTGTTCATCCATTTCATAGTACAAATCCAATCCACTGTAAAGGTCTAAGGCTGTGCACTCTTATGAAGCACATACCCGAGTAGACCATTCAAAAAAAATGCCACAAACAACCATAATTGTTATACGATACTGCACAAAAATAGCTACCACAGTCATAACAATTATATATTCTATGCAATACATTCATCTACAGTGCCACACGCACAGTCCGGGATCAGACATAAAGTCCCATGCTGTTAAAAGGCCAACCCTCTGTAAAAGGCCCTATATATAGAAGTGCCTTTCCATGGGTGAAGCTTGACCCCCTTTGACCCAGTTGGCGAAGCGAAAAACAAACCACAGCCAGGTTAGTCCTCACAAACACACCCATGCTGCCTACGAAACTAATCGCAGGCCTTATTGTTAAGTAGACAAAAAAACAAAAAAAAATTCAAAAGAAAGCTTTTTGAAGGGCAGGGTGTTCCTGGAGGCGGGGTCTGTAAATTGAGCAATTGGAGAACTCAAGCTCTGCCAGCACTAGAACACTTTCAGAAAGTGTCACACACCATATAGACCGGCACCATAGAAACCGAAATAAAAACCCCTGATGAAAGCTTCACCATTTTCGCACCATTTTGTTTTCTTTGGTGGACTATATCGTAACAAAACAGGGAATAAGCCATAACTCCACCCCTTGCAATCCTGATTTCCGGCCCAGGCTCTGTGCCGTCTCCCTCAGAAAGCTCTGCTATACATGCTCACTGCTGGACTCAAGATTAGTAATTGACCAAATGCTTTAATACAGAGTGACAGGTAGGCTGCAGACATTAGGGGGGTTCAAACCCCCAGACAAACACCCGTACCACGACTCAACCCCCCTGCCACACCATGTCATGCCATATCACCACACACATCAAGACCAGAGGGTTAGCCAGACCACGGCACTCTTCACACCAAACCCCCACTGTCCCACACCACACGCCCCCGTCCTGCCACGGACACGGCAGCTTTACCCAGAGCAACACCGCCTCTTCCTCCTCCTCCCCCCCCTCCTCCTCCTCGCCTCCCTCCTGACTCCCGGGGCTCAGGGAGACACAGACGGGTCGAGGGGAGTGCGGGTACCCCCCCACCACCGCCAGCATGGGGGTCTGGGGGTCTTCGTCTCTGGGTGGGTGTAACAAGGCCAGAGCCTCAGCCCGGCTCAGCACAGCAGGGTGAGCCGCGCGCTAGTGGAGAGCACAAGGTACACAGTGTGAGTGGTGAGGAGGTGGAACTAAGGAGCTGGAAACGCAGCGTTCTGCCCCATGAGGGCTAGCGTGGAGCTGGCCCTGGGAACTAGGGAGACGTCCGTGGGAAAGGAGAGAGGTTCCCACGTGGGATTTATACAGAACATGTTAGAGATGGGGGAATATGGAGGGAGGTGTAAACAAATGGGAACCACTAGTTCTCTTTGCCTTCTCATTCCTCTTGTCTGAAAGCACGGTAGCGATCGGGTTGTTTGGGGGGCCAGGGATTGTATTATCGGGGTACAATTCCAACAGGACCCCATGCGACCAGACTCTAGGCTATGTCCAGAGTCGATACACTAGCATCAGTAACAGAAATAGCCGTCAAAGTTCACAGATACAGAAAAACCCTTACAGAAGAAAATAAAATACACAGAAGAAGTCGGCACAAAGATCGGCACATTGTAACCGGTATAACCTTTTCCATTAATATAATTCATAATTGCCTGCTGAAACTAAATTAACAACTAATTAATTTGTCTGCTGAAAGTTCCATTGCAACCACATGTATAAATAATAACTACATTATAAGGATCCAATAATAAAATCCCTCATTCTATCGCATCATTAAACACGGATTCACAGAAGCAACCCAACGCGTGGGATTAAACAGAACTCCCTCCCACCAGAGGGGACACCAGTGTGCGTTGCCCCCCCGCCCCCCCCCAGTTTTGGTTTACCTGCGTTGGCGAGAGAGACGGCCGCTCCTCCTCTGCCTCGGCGCCGGGGCCGACCCCTTGCAGTCGCTCCCTCAAACGTGTGACTTCCTGTCGCAGCGCGCCCACTTCCTGTCCCCGCGCCTGTGCGCCGGCCTCCAGCTCCACCTTCTGCTCGATGAGCGCCTTCCCCTGGGCCTCCACCACGGAGATCTTGTGGCGCAGGTCGTGGTTGATCTTCATCAGCCGGTTCTGCTGCTGCTGGAGCTGAGGGCGTGAGGAAGAGGAAGGGCGGATGTCAGCAGAGAGAGAGGAGGAGGAGGATACGACGGCGTATGAGATGGATGATGATGATTACATAAGTTTGATCCTACTTTATCTTATGTTGAGTGATCAAATAATGGTTTTCATTACATTTTTTATTGGATTTAAACCTTCATTTTCCGCTGCTGTCTTTATCATTGTTAAAAATTAACAGTGATTCATTTGTCATCACTGTTGACAAATTAAAGACTTTTCCAAGGAGTTTGCGGACCTTGGAAGTGTCAGGTGATCAAAAAGGCGGGAAATCTCATTTTGAACCAAAGTGAAAATGTGAATTAAGTCACTATTTGAGACTGTGGATAATATCATTCTGGATATATCTATGTACGGATTGGTGACCGAACGTGAACAGGCTCTCACCGCTTCCACGTCCTCGTTCTTCAGGGTCAGCTCGCGGTCCTTGGCGCGGATCTCGTCCCGCTGCTTGTCCACCACCTCCTTCAGCTTCTTCATCACCTGCCTCTCCCGCTCCGTCATACCTGCACACCGCCGAGGAAGAGGGGGGAGGGGTCAGGTGGACCTCAGGGTCACCAGGCAGCCACAAGGGGAAGTCGTGAAAGAGGACATTTGTTCTTTTTGGGACCGCTTTGTAAAGATTTGTGATCTTTATTATCTGCTTATTCTGCTTAAAAGCGTTAAATAGTATGATACAACACTAAGGGGGGAGGGGCGAGGAGCTAGTGTTGAGGGCAGGGGTCCTCAACCACCGAGCCGCTGCCCGGTAATGGCCCGCGGAGACTTAGACATACTGTTAGCAGACGATGAACATGCTCATCTTTAACTTATCATCGGCTTGATGTTTACACAGTATATCACAGTTGTGTTGTTCGGCTGTTATTGTCTATTAATGAAACTTTGTTGTATTATTAATAATGGTTTTCGTCCCCAATAGCGGGCCTTGAAAATGTTTAAAATATGCATACTGATCCTAGGGTGTTTAGACTCTGACTCTAAATGTTGTTCGTTCAATTCCCCACAGCCCACCCATCGGCATCCTAGAGCCATATGCCCTTACTGCTTCCTGCTCTTTACTAAAGTGAATATAAGTGAATAATGTAAGTAAGTAAGTAAGTAAGTAAGTAAGTAAGTAAGTTGTTTCGTATTCAAGCTTCCTCAAAACGACTAAATAGGAAATGCAAAGATTTCCCCGGCATGTATTTGAGTCATTCATCCTTGGTTTCTAAAACAAACACACACTCATCCATCGCACCCAGGCTCATACAGAAACATCAGACTAAAATAAACCATGATTCACTGCCAGGGTCACAACAGAGGGAGGGCCTACTCTGTGTAAAGACAGCACAGAATCAAAGCGTCTAAACTGACTCTTTCTGCCTTCTCAGTTCCCCACTTTATATTCACCTGCTCTCCTCATTTTAAAGGACTAAGATACACTCTGAAGGTTGGAAACACATCCATCCGGCAGGTGCACTGCGGCTACAGACGACAGTGTGTCCATGTTGTGTGTGTTTGTGTGTGGGCGGGGGGAGAGAGACAGAGATTAAAGGAGAGAGACTGTGGTCCCTCTGTGTCATCACGTCACAGAGCATCTATCAGGGCGATAGAGAGACCAGCCAGCACCAGAGAAGGCCTGCTTTGTTTGCCTTTGTATGTGCGTGTTAACAAGAGAACGTCACTGACTGATAGACATACAGATAAATAGATAAATAGATAGACAGACAGAGAGACAGATAGATAGACAAACTGATATATAGATAGATAGATTGATTGATAGTGACAGACTTCTTAGACATTAAACCCCAATCATTGTGATTCAGAGTGTTCTAAACACTCTGAATGAATCTGAATGTGCATCTAAACTTTAGATGCACACACTAAAACAAGTCGGTTAGGTGAATAGAGTTGTTTTCTGGAGCATAACACGGTAAGGATGCCTAGACCTTGATCACGTCACATTGCCCCTAAAAACTGCTGATTCACTAAATACAAGCAGTATTGTTCAGTATTTACCACCTTATTGTGTGTAAATAAAAAAACTGTACTGGGAATATGACCATAGCCTTTTATGAGCAATAACCAGATTGAACACTGTGCATGTTAACATACAAAATCATAGAGAAAAACAATTTATCCTTTTAAGGTTGCTGAAAGCAGAACCAAAAGGTTTGAATCTAGCTCATAAACGGTTTAAAACCTTCATTAATGTGTGGCAACCAAGATGGTCGCCATGATCCGCTACACATGGGAGAGTGGATCTTCCTCACCTTCATGTCTCTGCAAGTCCTCCTCGCTCAGGGGGTCTTTGATGGACCGGTTGCTGAGGAGGGATTGGTTCTCCTCCTGTAGCTGGGCTATCTGGGTGAGGAGGTCCTGGGCCTCTCCTCTCCACACATCCTCCACCAGCTCCAACTCCTAGTAGTGGTACACACGTGCACCAAAACGCACACACACACTCTTTTAATGTGTGGAGCTTGAACCTCAGCCCTCAAGCAAATCAGCAGAAAACATCTTTCCTTAGAGCAAATAAAGTGTAAAGAAAGTTGAAGAAAGTTATTGTCTCCTTATTTGCTTCATGTCATAATCCAAGTTGTGGTCTTCATTCATTACTATTTAGTACTATTTTAGTCATTACATTGATTGAATCTGTTATAATTCCTTTATATGATAGAAGTAATTAAGGGGCAGGTAGGGGTTAGCGTGTCTTGCTCATGGAGGCCACTGGTGGGCTGCAGACATTGGTGCTCAAACCCAGATCCTATAGTCTGGGAATCAAACCAAATTTCTCCCCACCCTGTCAGTTACATTGCATACAGTGTGTCATAACAAATATTTCTACCTCTTCAAGAATCCTTATCTCTGCAAGTCACAAGACACACACACACACACACACACACACACACACACACACACGCACACACACACACACACACACACACACACACACTCACAGATGTCAGACCTAGACTCGTCACTGTCACGAGAGCCATTCTGAATTCATAGGAATGCCATCGGAAAATCTCACACACTCGTCAGGTCTTCGGATCTGACGTGGGGATGGTGAGGATCAAAACCAATTTGATGTCATCAACTACTTGGCGGCGAGTCGACTCTTCGGGATTAACCCACGCGACAATGTTGACATATTCTCTGATCGGTGTCTACAACTAATTTGAATGTATATCAAGCACTAAATACAAATCACGGATGTGTATTTCCATAGCAAAGCGAGATGCATACGTCTGCACTGCATGTCAACCTACAGCCACATATAAACACTGATTTGACCCATCAAAAACATTGACCAATGAATACCTTTTTGTGCTTTTTCTCCTTCTCCATGCGATCCATCCGTTCTAGGCGAAGTTTGTCCAGCTCCAGACGGAGTTCCTCGGTCTCTGGACTGATGCTGTTGCGGCTCACCATCACTTCCAGTATCTCCAGTACACGAACCACTTTGGGCATCAGTCTGGACAGAGCCTCGCAGCCATACTGGTCAATGATCCGCTCGAACTCCTGGCCCACCACGGCCGCTATGTCATAAACGTCCATGACCGTCAGGTCGGCCACATTCTTCTCCAGTGCCGACCCAAAGTCCTCCATGGCGGCTATTCTGTTGCGGTTTTATATGTTGTTTTGTCCTCCGCTTTGGGTCGCTTCCCGCAGTCCCTCCCCGGTTTCCTATTATGTTCCCCAGCTACGCAACTACACAAACTTCCTTCCACCATAAAACTGTTGACTTGCAATTCCTTCTTCTACTGCCTTTTCGTATCAGGCTGTTCAAAAATCTTGGCAGTAACCCATTTAATTATCCATTTTGTTTTTGACTTCTTCGAGAGTATAACTTTGTCTATTCGGGATATCGCGATCGCCGGCTATGTTCCATCGTCCTGCCGGAGATTCGCTTGTCCATGACGGCAGTGAGTGGTCAGATTGCATGGCGTAATGCGCATGACAGGAATATTGAGAAGGGCGAGAGGACGTCCTCTGCAAAAAACGAGCCATCTGTGATCCTGCACTACTGTTGTGTGATACCCAGCCATTTGTTATAGAAATGTAATAAAGTATAATTTGATTAAATAATAAAATCATGTATTATGAATAAATATAGATAAAGCTGTTCCTATATAAATATAGCCCTATTTATTATTCTTTAATAAACTAATTGCAGATGAAAATTCTAGGCAGACCAAGTGTAATAAATATACATTTCTTCTGATGAATTACAATTTGATGAACTTTAATGAAAATTCTTTCCACAAAATTATTACAAAGAGAGGTGAAATACAGAGATAAAAGCTCTATGCATACAATATTTTATTTAGAACATTTGAAGCTCTGAGCAGATGGTAGATTTACGAGTCCAGGCGTGTTCCAGTCAGGATTCCCCGCTTCCAGCCTCACTTTTTCTGAACTATAAATAACAGAAAAGAGAGGTGAATAAATAATAACAGAGAAACAGAAAATATACATACAAAATATGGTAAGGACAGAAGAGTACAGAGTGTTGTACCTATGTAGGCATTAGTTAAACATGAATTGCCTATAATCACTACTCATCGTTGCATTAAAACGTCTTTAAGGAGCAATCCCCTTATTAATGTCGTATTTCAATATTCTATTTATGAAATCTGGGTATAGAACAAACAATAACAAACCCTTATTCTAAATCACCGTTCATCAATAGATGCCATCATCAACAGGAGACAGCCTCTATGCTCACCGCGTTCTTTAAGAGGTTGCCCGACTTGGTGAAGATGTTCGGCTTCCGGGCGGGCGTCGGGCTGCTCTGTGGAGTCGTCTTTTGTTTGGAGACCGGGTTCAAGGACGTGGGGACGGTCAACGTTGGGAGTGGTGATGGTAAATAGCCCTGAGGTTTGGTGGAGCTTTGGGTGGGGTTAAACGCCGCGTTGGGCGTCGACTGTGTGAAAGACTGATTCGGAGTGTACGGGAGATAGGATTGAGGTGATGGTGTGTAAGAGAGGCTGGATGGTGTGTTTGTTAGGGCGAAGGGTGTGTTTGATAGGGCGGAGGGTGTGTAAGGTTGGGCCGATGGCATGTAAGGCTGGGTCGATGGTGTGTAAGAGAGGGTGGATGGTGTGTTTGATAGGGCGAAGGGTGTGTTTGATAGGGCGGACGGTGTGTACGGTTGGGTAGATGGTGTATATGGTTGGGTAGATGGTGTGTACGATTGGGTAGACGGTGTGTACGGTTGGGTAGACGGTGTGTACGGTTGGGTAGACGGTGTGTACGGTTGGGTAGACGGTGTGTACGGTGCATACGTCTGACCAGGTGTGAAGGGCTGACCAGCAGTGTAGGGCTGAGGCGTTGGTGTGAACAACTGGGACGTCGAAAGGGGCGTAGACGCCGCCGTTGCGGACGATGACAGCGACGATGACGGCGGCGACGGCGGGAGCGACGCCTCTGTGAGGGCTTTGAGGAAGGGGTTGCTGTTGCCGAGCCCCTGGGTGGTGGTGCTGGTGGTGGTACTGGTGGTGGCGGCGGCGGTGGTGGTGGCGGCGGTGCTGCTCTGGTAGGGCTGTGTTTGGGCGGAGGGGAGCTCAGGCAGTAGTGTGGGAGGAGGCGGAGGGGGGAAGCTGTCCGCTCCGTCGCCGTCCCCTCCTCTCTCTGGCTCCCCCTGGTGGTCTCCAGCCATGTCGTAGTGCTTCTTCCTCAGCTCCCCCAGGCGCACGCGCTCCTGCTCCAGCTCGCTCTCCAGCTCCAGCACCTTCACCTGAGGAGAGGAGCGGGGAACACACACCCTCTAAACCTCCGTGGTACGGTGCGTGGCAGAGGGGAAACCGACCGTTCTCTGGTCATCCCACACGGGTTTATACCCGGGTAGGTCTTTAAAGGGAAGGGCTTTGGAGAGGCCCGGCAGGAGTGTGCATTGATACTTTGATTAGCTCTAATCAAGTAGCACTACTATAGATTAGTATTGAATGATGTTATCAATATATTGTGCCCATTTGGTATTAAAATAGCCTTTTAAAAGGAAATTGTTGCACAATAGTTTTAAAAAGTATACATTTATATATCATACATTCACATATTATTATTCATGCTTATATACTAGGTAATTTGACTACATAGGCTCTTGCCTCTGACCCAGTTAAAAGTACATGCTGTTCCTTTTCTTCATGGAAAATGGGAATGTTAAATGAGGGTCATGAGCAATTTGTGGATTGACAGGACGTTTCTGAAGAATGACATCACCACAAACCTGAGCCTCCATCTCCATCTTTTTGAGCTTGATGAGAGACCTTCCAGTGAAGTCCATCGGAGCTACCAGGAAACACAAAAGATTTGAAATGTTAGGAACATGACACAGTACTTTATATCGTACTCATCCTAGCATTGGTGCTGCTGTGTGTTAAGCACGGCCCGCTCACCTTTTTCCGTGACCTGCTGCTGTCCGTGCTTGGTGGAGGTAACCACGACGGCGGTCATGTCGTTGACGTGTCTGGACGCCTGCTGCAGAGTGTACAGCTTCTTGTTGTTGCGGTCCGCCTTCACCTGGGAACACCACGAAACACAACATAACACAGGTTATTGAGGAGAATGTGTTGAGTGATTCAAATGTTGGGCAAATACCCTGATTTGATCGCCTGGGAACCGGATGAATCTGCGCACTCTGAATATGAGCAAAGATGTTGAAATGTAATGAGACGGTAGTGAACATGTTGTGATGTAATGAGACGTAGTGAACGTGTTGTGATGTAATGAGACGTAGTGAACGTGTTGTAATGTAATGAGACGGTAGTGAACATGTTGTGATGTAATGAGACGGTAGTGAACATGTTGTGATGTAATGAGACGCTAGTGAACATGTTGTAATGTAATGAGACGGTAGTGAACATGTTGTAATGTAATGAGACGCTAGTGAACTTCGTACCTTGGAAGACGCCACCAGCTGGGCAGTGCTGGCTGCGATCTCATGTGAACAGGCGATGAGCTCCTCGTATTTACCGTTGTGCGACACGACTCGGTCGGCCGACTCTCTGAAAGACAAGGGTATTAGAAGTATCAATGAGGGAACCATTCTTTAGCCTCAGAGGTTTGAATAAAGGGTTGTTTGTGAGGACGTACAGTATTTGGGTGGCCCCCCAGCCGACGGCCTTGGAGGCTGAGATCAGACCCTCGGTCCAGCGGGAGTTCTTGGCGTAGAATTCATCTGCAGATGCTGCCCCCTGCAGAGAGATTAATGGAGGTTTTCTTAAGAATCTGACTCAGTGGGGGAACACTATGATTCTTCAACACTACAGATTCCAGGACAACACAGGGATTCAAGAACGCTGCAGAGGTAACTGTAGAGAAATATGTGGACCCCAGTGTGTTTAAAATGTGACATTAAACACGTTCAACTACCAGCCTTTATCCCAGAGATGTAATAGCAGGGGAGAACACAGGTGTGTCTCATGACGTTAATTAGGGCACTGGCATGCTAACACACAATAATTAACTTAATGAGCTACACCTGTCTCCACTCTATGCTACACCTCTGTGATAAAGGCATGTTTAGATGTTTTAACATACATTTTTGCTACCAGTGTGTGTAAAGGGAGAGAAAACGAACAGTCAGAGGGCTGTTCCTTTGACAGTGGTTTGACCGATATCATTGCCTTTTTCCATAATAGGATTTAAAAGGGAATTTTCTCTTCCGCAGTCATAGTTCGGAAATTTAAGCAACCCTTAATATATACAAATACACAACAACAACAACCTAATGTCAACTCACCCTTCCACTCTCCACAATGTCCTTCTGCAGGTCGGTCGCAGCCGTCACCAGCATATGAATGGCCTGCAGAGAGGGGTATGAATATTAATACCGAACCTGATTAAATATACATCCAATTAAAAGTTATGATATAAACATGGAGACACCTCACCTTCATCAGATCCGAACAGGACCCAAGAATACTGTTACCAAGGACGTAGAAAAGAAAATCATTAAATGATTGATTGAAAGATCACACATTAGAACGGATTTGTGTATGTCTATGAATTATTGATTATGAATGATTAACAGTAGTTTATATATTTCACTGACTGACCTCTGGTTGACTTCTAGTTTTATTCCGGTCGTATCTCGTCTGGCCTGGCTCATTATCTCCTAGAATAAAATACAACAAAACACACAGGATTTGAATCACACATGAAAAGTTCACTCCTCATGCCTCATGTCCTGTGTGTGTGTGTGTGTGTGTGTGTGTGTGTGTGTGTGTGTGTGTGTGTGTGTGTGTGTGTGTGTGTGTGTGTGTGTGTGTGTGTGTGTGTGTGTGTGTGTGTGTGTTTGTGTGTGTGTGTGTGAGTCCTCACGTCCATGCGCAGCACGGCCTCCTCTATGGCGGTGGAGGTGGCCACCATCTCCTTGTCCACCATGTCGCCCATCTCCTCCTTCAGCACGTCTCTCCCTCTGGGCTGCAGCTCCTGAACACACACACACACACACACACACACACACACACACACACACACACACACACACACACACACACACACACACACACACACACACACACACACACACACACACACACACACACACACACACACTCACACACAGTACATCCGAGAGGTTTATAAGCTGTATTGTCCATAGTTCAAATATGTATTACTGCCATCACGTTTGCATTTCACATTTTTGTTATATTTCTTTAACAACAACTTTTGCTTAACTGAAAAATGTGATTTCCCTATCATGTTTATTATACTGGTATTACGATACACATTTTTGTCAATTTTTATGTACCCGTAGTTATGTTTTGGCTGATTTCATGTTTCAATCTCTAACGGAACCAAACTTGGCTAACTTTTCAACAAATTGACGCCTCATCTTATGAACAACCAATGAAAATCAAGCAGACAGTGTAAACTGTATGTTTTGAATGAATTATAAGCATGAAAAGGAAATCGGAATCTCTCAGGCTTCCAGGATCATTAAGCATTGATTCTCGGTGCGCTGCTTGTGATTGGCTGCTGGCTGACCTGTCCCAGGGCGAGGATCCTCTGGACGGCGTAGCGCATGGCGGTGGGGTCGGCGCGCGGCAGGGTGCTCTGCAGCTTCAGCTCCTTCAGGAACTGCAGGCAGTGGGCGGAGCAGTCCCGGCAGCCGTCCGTCAGACCTGCAACACTCCGAGTGGAGGAGGGCTAGTCAGGAGGCTGACACACACAGCAATGCATGCGTTTGTTTGTGTGTGTGTCCCAGGATCAGCGTGGTCGGTAAGAGCGGTGTGTAACATTATTGTCAGCGTGTTCAGTGTGTGTGTGTGTGTGTGTGCCTCATGGTGTGCGTGGTCAATAAGGTTGTGCGTCATAGTGGTCAGTATGTGTGTGTTTGTGTGTGTGTTTGTGTGTGTCATAGGGGTCAGTGTGTGTGGGTGTGTGTGTGTTTGTGTGTGTGTTTGTGTGTGTCATAGGGGTCAGTGTGTGTGGGTGTGTGTGTGTTTGTGTGTGTGTTTGTGTGTGTCATAGGGGTCAGTGTGTGTGGGTGTGTGTGTGTTTGTGTGTGTGTTTGTGTGTGTCATAGGGGTCAGTGTGTGTGGGTGTGTGTGTGTTTGTGTGTGTGTTTGTGTGTGTCATAGGGGTCAGTGTGTGTGGGTGTGTGTGTGTTTGTGTGTGTGTTTGTGTGTGTCATAGGGGTCAGTGTGTGTGGGTGTGTGTCTCACGGTCAGTGTAGTCAGTGGGTGTGTGGGTGTGTCTCAGCGTCAGCGTGGTCAGTGTGTGTGTGTGTGTGTGTGTGTGTGTGTGTGTGTGTGTGTGTGTGTGTGTGTGTGTGTGTGTGTGTGTGTGTGTGTGTGTGTGTGTGTGTGTGTGTGCGTGTGCCTGTGTGTGTCTGTCTCACGGTCAGCGTGGTCAGTGGGTGCAGAGTGGGAGGCTGCGGCTCCATTGACGATGGTGTCCGCTGCCAGGTGGGAGAACTGGGTGACGGCTCTAAGTAGACCACTGGCATCTAGACACACACACACACACACACACACACACACACACACACACACACACACACACACACACACACACACACACACACACACACACACACACACACACACACACACACACACACTTTATTAACCCTGAAATACTCTCTGAACTTAATGTTTTTATTTACAAATCAGTTCTCAACTTATATTTTGTTAAATGCACATAAAAGTACAATGCACAATTTAATATTAAAATAAGTATAATTGTACCTCTATCCATAGTTCAGCCTTTACTATTGGCTACTACAGTTACTGTTGAGAGAACGCCTCATAACGCTGTATTAACACAGTATTCTAACAGTCCCTCACACTGCAGAGTATACACAGTCAGTACATGAGCTCCAGCCTACCGCTCATGTTCCCCATGTAGACCAGCTGGTTCTGGTGCATCTTGTCTATGGAGCCCAGCGCCACCTCAGCTCTGCTCACCAGGTAGTCTGGACCGCAGAACCACATGGAGGGGACGTGAGAGAGAATACAGACAAGGACCAACAGCCACCAATAATGCAAAGTAAGATGTGGAATGTTAACTTAAGTGCTTGTTATTGCAATATGCTATGAGTTAACATAGGTTGTCTGCTTTAAGTTAGTCTCGCAAAGCCAGACCAAACTACAGCAAGTAGAATGCTTTAAGTTAACGTAACTTAACTCATAACCTTGTCACATTATACTTGATAAATAAATTATTTTTTAAGTGTCCACTAGATGGCAATCATAGAAGGTTTTTCGGTTTAAATCGTACTTACTCTATTAACAACAACAAAATGGTTATTCTAGAATCGTACTTAAAGGAAAACCAAACACCAAGTTTGAGATAACACACAACTTCACTCATCCTCTCAAGCAGTTGTTACAGCTATGGTTTGACTTCACTGCAGGAAGTGGCTCAGAGGTAACTAGTCAACCCAGCGAGATCACTAGCGTGGGGGAGTGGGGGGGGGCTGTGGTACCAGGGGAGCTGGTGCAGCGGACGTGGATGGGGTCGTCGATCTTGGCCATGGCGTCCAGGACGATGCCCTCCGCCTCCACCACGGCGCACTGCAGCAGGCAGAACTGCTCCTCCTGCAGCTTCCTGGTCAGCTCCCCCTCCCGGCACGCCTGGGGGGGGACACACAGGGGTCAGACGGGCCAGCCCTTCTACCTGCTCATCCACCATGGCCTACAACAGCCTCTCTTCTGCCTCTAAGAGTGGTCCCTGCAAAGGGACCAAAATGCCAATGAGCTATTCAGCCAACTCTGGTATAGAACCTGTTCTGTACATGGTCCCTGTCAACTAAACTAAGTCTTATATTTTTCCTATAAATCCTGTGATTTCTAGCCAAGGACCTGAGAGGCAGTTCTCAAGTCAAGCCCTGTTGATTCACATCCACCCGGAGCTAAATGGACGGTTGGCTGGGCCCTCCCACGCTCAGCTCCAAACAGGTGTGGGGTATCTGAATGGTACTCGGTGCATTGACATGACTTAAATGATACAGCAACAAACTTATAATCAGTTATAATGATAATACATTGTTTTTGTCCAGTTTCAATGGCATCAAAAACACTTAACGATTTCAAACCCTACAAAACAATTTAATCAAAAAATGGAAAATAGATAGGATAAAACAATTAACAATTAGTGAACATTAAAAAACAAATTTGATTGAAAAAAAAACCCATCAAAGTCGATTGAAAACAGCTTGTTTTCCACTGAAGCTACCTGATCTCCATCCCTCCATCCATCCCTCCCTCCCTCCGTGCATCCACCTCCCCGTCTCTACCTGCTGCTGCAGCTGTGCCTGCAGGCTCCCCAGCTCCATGCCGGCCATCTGCCGGTGCTGGTCCAGGGAGCTCTGCTGGAGCTGGCTCTGCTGCCGGAGGGAGGCCAGCTCCGAGTCCTTGTCCCGCACCGAGCGCAGGAGCACCTCCCTCTCCGCCTGCAGGCCCGCCAGGGTGCCGCTCAGCTGGGACCCCACCTGGGGAACACACACAAACACACAACGTACGCACACACACAGAACACACATACACAGACACACACACACAGACACAAGCACAACCTTAACGTTAATTATAAATACTTTTTTTTTTATCTTTTAAAGGGCTTCAAAAAAGAGTTTCATCAAATGTAAAAATGGGATACAACAACATGAATTTCTTAACAATGTGTTAGATACTTATATAATTCTACGGATCATGCGTCTATAATCACACAGTTGAGTAAAAACATTTGATTTAGTTTGTACTTTCGGTTGTTACCCAACAAACAACGTCTAAACAAGAATTTGTGAGTGACTCTTGAAGGTGTGAGTGACTAAGCGTGAGGAGGTCAAGGGGCTACCATCTCTTTGGTCTGCAGGGCGGTGCTGGCGTTGGACGCCTGCATGCGGGCCTGGTCCAGCTCTCGCCTCAGCCTGTCGATCTCCAGCTTCTGCTCTGCGTTGATGGCCAGCTGGGAGGAATACAGCGTTATTAAACACAATGTGTTTAGCACAATGTCTGTTCAAATGTGTGTTTTTAAAAAGTTGTGTTTATTTTTTCTGAATATTTGTGTGTAACAACAGTGTATGTATTAACATTGTGTGTGTATTTCAAGAAAACGTTCAACCTTCAATAAGCATTCAAGAATCTAAAGTGTATGCAAGAGCAATACATATGTATTCAAGTGCTTGTTTGTATTTTGTAAAATGTATGTTTCTGTGTGTTACAAGATATATATGCAAAACAAATGAATGCATATTCAAAATGTGTGTGTATAAGTGTGTTTGTGTTCGTGTTCTGCTGCCTGAACCCAACACCTCAGTAGATCAAAACTTAAGAACTAGACACTGGGTTTATTAACGAAGAAGTTTGAGTTGTATTTTAAACAGCTCCAGCCGGCTCAGTGACCTCAGTCCATACCTGCTGCTGCAGCTGAGCCCTCAGAGCCTCCATCTCCCTGCTGTGGCGGTCTCTCTCCTGGTCGAGGGAGCTCTGCAGGGAGTGGGCCTGCTGCCTGAGAGAGCTGAGCTCTGCGTCCTTGTCGCTGGCCGAGCGGAGCAGCATGTCCCTCTCGGCCTGGAGCCCGGCCAGCAGGCCGCTCAGCTGGGACCCTTCCTGCAGGGGGACAGGGCGGGTCAGTGAGACTGCTTTGTGTGGACGTACATTTGGAGACACACATCTGTTTTGTAGGTTCACACATTAGTTCTGGAGTTAACATATTTGTTTGTTCTGTTTAAAAAAAACAACTGTATTTTAGTGTTACACATTTCTTTTGTTTTAAGAGTTACACAATGGCGTAAAATATTTGTTTGATAGAGTTAACTAATTTGTCTTAAGAGTTACACTTTTCTCATACCATTTCCTTCTGCCCCAGAGCGCTCCGAGCATGATCCAGTTCTGCTTTTTGCGCCAACAGATCATTCCTCATCCGCTCCATCTCCTGCTGCTGTTTCTCCATCTGACCGGGACATGAGAACAACAGTCCAACGACCACAGGACATGAATCTACAAAACACAACCTATTCATTGGCACACAGGGTAATGATCAAACATTGTGTGACCTCTTCCTTGGGTCAAAGGTTATGAGTGATCCTTCCTCACCTGTGCTCTGTTTTCCTGCCGGATGCGATCCAACTCATTAGACACCTGCTGTTTAGTGATTTGCATGTCGTCTTTGTCGTTTTTCATACCTGACAGCACCCTAACCGTCTCTGCATTCTGCAAACAGACACAAATACAGCACTGGTTAGAGCTCATACTACGAACAGCCAATCAAAAGTATCCAACACACTAAAAGTACCAGATGTGTCAACACACAGCAGAACGTATTTGAGTGATGAAGAACGACTTTACCTTCTTCATGAGGTCTGCATGACTGGTTACCAGCTCTGCATGTCGCTCCTTCAGTTGAGAGAAGCGCATCTCTGCTGCTTGGGCCCTGGCTGTGGTAGCAACAGCAAACAGACAGTCAATCAAAAAATATATACAGTAGACCAATGTTAAGGAAACAACTGAATAGCCAGATTAGTACTCTTAATACATTTATATACTTAATACTTAATAATGACGTTCAAATGTTTGTTTAAAAGGGTTTAAAATGGCTTTTGTTGGATCTATTGCATCACCATACCGTAATTACGAGAGACCAACCTCAGTTTGATATATACAACGGCATTTGATGATAACTTTACCATATCATCCTGCCCTAGTTCAAACCCCCCCTGATCACGCATCATATCCATGTTAATACTAACATATAATGTACATGTTAGTAAGCCGCTCCGCTGTACTCACTGTCGGCCTCCTTGTAGCCCACCTGGGCGCCGGCGTTGGCCACGCCCGTGCAGCGCAGCGCCTCCACCTCCATCCTCAGCTGCTCGTTGCCCACCAGGGCCATCTGCTTGTGGGTGGTCTGCTCCTCCAGCTGGGCCTCCAGCCGGTTCACCTGGCCCTTCAGCTCCATCACACACCTCTGGGCCTGGGGAGGAGAGGGGGGGTCACCGTCAGTACAGAGTCCGTGGGTCGTTCAGCGGACACCCGGAGCCCACGCGACCGCAGGTGAGGTCTAACAACAGTCAAGGGATGTCGGCAATGCCGAAGAAAAGATCTCAACGACAAAGTCGCCGAGGAAGATGTATTGGACTACGGTACGGCGTAGCTAAATTAACCAGAACATGAAGTTAGTAGGGGCTCTTTAGGTAGTGCCTGGTCAGTTGATTATCCCACTCTCGGCCGAAGATGAGGCGAGTGATGTCTGTATGAGACATTCACTCTCTCTTCACTCCACCCTCCCCAGGGACTCACCTCGGTCTTGATGAGCTGTAGCTCTGGTTTCAGGACCAGCAGCTCCTTCCTCAGGATCTCGGTCTCCCTCTGCTCCTGTGCCTCGGGGAGGCCGTACTGGTTGACGGAGTAGTACTAGCCGAACACAGACAGAGGATCGGTTAGGAGTGAAGGCATCATGGGATGTTTTGTTGGCGATACTCCGCCATACATCATATGCCATACGCCAATACAACTTAACCTAGAGACATGAAAACATTGTTTTCTCACTTCTCCCAAGAGAAATGCTGTTTAAAACACAACAATCGCTCTCTATAATGACAAATATTTGTTGGCATCATAGAGGTATCCCATGATAGAGTTTTAGTGACTAAACAACATAATGAGTAACATCCCAACGCCCCTAGGCTTCCCCGATGGAGGAGGTCAGTGCGACGGGACGTCCTGACGTCCCAGCCCTGTACCTGCTGGTTCTGGGGCGCGTCCCGGGGCTCTGGTTGCCCCCCCGCCTCCTCCTCCTCATGGGGCTCCCCGTCGCCCACGACAACCACGGGTCGCTTGTACTCGGCAAACGCGGCGGCACGCAGGAAGTTCGGGGGGGACTGTTGGGGGGAAGGAACCGGTGTGATGAAACATCATTGACATGGTCTGAAAGAACTGCATATCAGAAGGTGGAGGAAAAGATGGGTGCATTACGGGGGCATTACTCACGTCTGGTAGGTCTGGGATCTGAATTATGGTTTTAAAGAACTCAATTTCTCTAGTCCGGTTGTAGAACTCTGTGAGACTAAATGAAACAAGTACAGATGTCATTGGCACCGGTCAAGTTTAACGCAACAAATGACCACATTGATTTAAGATCAACTTTTAAAGTTTGTCCTCGACCAACGAAAACATACATTGGAGATAACGGTGTGAACTCGACCAATAAAACATACCTTGTGAAAAGATCCCGAAATCTCTCTCTGTGTCCAAGAAGAGAATCCGGTGAAATACCTTTTAAAACAACAGGATATGAATGGAGTCTTAGGAGGGCAGAAAAGTGAAGTGTCCATGGTGTTCGACTTGGTACAGAGTTCGATTCCCAGTATTTGCAGTCTACATCCTTGAGCAAGATGGCCTAAAACCTGCGCCTTAATGCCATGCATATTGAATCCCTGTATGTCTATTGGGACTACAGCGTCTACTAAAATGATTAGGAAGTGAAAGGTAATAACTCACGGCTGTGGAGTTTGAAGAGCAGTATGACGGAGAAGTGGTAAAGGAAGCTGGAGTCCAGGATGACGGGGATAAGGGGGGCCAGTCGGCACTGGCCAGAGGCGGTGGTGGACTTAGCCCCGATAGCGTCCACCTGACGCAGCACTGAGGTCAACCAGAGAGGACATGTTGGATCATTCATAACAGCAATAGCAGAGTAACAGTGTGATTATGGGATGCAGTGTATTTGTGTTATGTATTATCATTTGGGAAACTATGATTGTAATAATGACATAATAATAATGGGAATAATAATGACAACAATAATTCTAAGTATTTTCTTTATTATTATAAAAAATATTGTAATTATAATAATAGATGACATCCCAAAATGGACGAGGATACAAATTGACAAAAACAAATCGTAAACAGTGATTGGCAAACCTGTGTCAGCAAATTTCAGCCCATTATCCAGGTATTCCAGTAGTTCCTGAGTCATGTCTAACCTGTGATAAAGACATAGAGACAGACAACCTTAACATATGAACCCGTGTAGATTCATCAGTCAGGGTGGCTGCTTCACACTGCCATGTTTTATAGCAATAGTTGTTTCATGTATCAGTATGGAATTCACTGATTTATAAATTCAGAACTAGATACGTGCAAGATCAACAAGCAGTTCATTATAGTATGAAAAACATAATGATGATGAACAACCGCTGGATTACATATGTATCATGCTTAACACTGCCATAGTAGTAGGTAGGGGTGGTGAACAACAACACAACAAACCATAAAACGTGTAAGTAATAATGCAAGTGGAGAGTGTCAACGTACACTTGGTTCTTGTCACTTCCTGCTTCTCTCTCCACAGCCTCGTCGCTGGCCTCCAGGTTGCCTGGGATACACTTGTGCTGGAGATGAGATGTCATGTTAGACAACTAGTAGTAGTAGTAGTAGTAGTAGTAGCAGTAGTAGAATAAATCACTGTTGAATGACTCTAAAACAAAAATAGGCAATGACCTAAAATCGAATAATGCTGCAATGATCATAGAGACAACATATATTGCCTTGAATGGGCTCTCTAGAGGAATGTATGTTGTTGAATGTACCTTGACGTGAAACTCCATTTTGAGACAGAGGTACTTGGCGGACAAAGCCACAAGGTGTCCATATCGGTCATGAAGGTTTCCCTGGGTCATTCAAAACATTACATGATCGATTAATTCTCAGTTCAAGAAATGCAAGTAAACTATTTTAAAAAGAAAGTGTGTATTATCTTTAGTCATCAGTATATATCTTTTGTGCTGTACCCACCCACAGAATGCCCATATCTCGGACATTGCGAGACCTTCTGTTGCAGTCTCGAACAGCCTGTACATTGAACAACAGCAACAAAAAGATACACAGAATAATATTTGAGAAATGGTATTTTCTTTAGTCAGTCGTGTTTTTATAGAGCCGAGCATCTCAGTCTGTCTCTCTCAATGGCCCCACAAAACCCAAAAAATTACAAAAGAGGTAACGGATAGAAACTACTAGAAACCAGAACAACTACTGCTACTTCCATTACTACTGGAAATACGATTTATCTTATTACTTAGTAAAGGAATTTAGTAGTAGGTGTGTGTTCCTTCCTTTAGTGGTAAAGGAAGGATGGTCTAGTAGTGGCTAGTGATTGACTGGCCATGTGTTCAAACCCTGGTAACAGGGATCATTGAGCAATAATCCTGACTGATACTTGCTCCTGAATATCAATAACAGCATCTGCTTAATGACCATGACATTCCAAGTGATAGTTCTCGAGTCAGGAGGTTGGTGGCCCTTGTGTCCTTACGTTGGGGTGTCCGTCCCTGAGCACCTTGTGCAGCATGTAGCAGTACTTCCAGCTGATCACAGAGCTGCTGGACAGAGGCAGGTTCTGGCAGTAGGACATGAAGGTGGTGGCGCCACTCTCCTTGTGTGTGCCCAGGATGATGTCTTCACACGTGTAGTTAAGGAAACACCCTGTGCAACATCATGAAATGCAGCCTTTCCCATACCAGTTTTATTTGGATGGTGCTTAGTCACAATAAAAGCCTCAGAGTGTCAGAGGCCTAGAATATAACCCCATACTTCCATAGGAGGTAAATTAAGAAACATCAGATGGAACTCAGACCCTCCTCCCAGGGACTCAAGTTGGCAGTTAAAACAAATCTACTATTTTAAAGTTTATTCAAGATATGTAAAATTAGGGTTATCAAATTAGTTATGACGGGTAGATCTGGGTACATTACAGTGGGGAAAAAATAGTTTAATTCTCAACACAATATGGACCTATTGTTATCCAAAATGATAATATGCAATAATATGCAAATATATCCACTTTTCCCCACCAACAACTAGATGTATAGCCCATCATCACGGTATACAAACACAACAAAGGATACTCCTTGCATATTTTTCTTTGAGTGGGGTTTCGGCCGCGGTGAGGGTCTTGGTGATGCTGTGGAGCTGAAACGGGAGGGGGGTCAGCCAGGGGGAGCAATTGTGAACAGTTTAGCCAATGCATTTGCTTAGTAGGCTATCGTTACTGTACGCTTTTGGGCCAACTATCACCGATGATAGTTGTGTTTAAAGCAGCAATGTTTTAAAAATGATGAATAGGCATGAATATGCTATATAGGCCTATTTAAAAGAGAAAAGTAATGTAGGCCTACATACAATAGCCTACTGACATGGGCCTCAGGATAAACTTTCCTTATCAAATCGTAGGTGAAAAGGAAAAGGACCTACCTGCTGTTTTCCAAACTGCTCTTTCTCCGCCGCCAGAACCTTTTCCGTCTTATCAGCTTTGCTCTTTGATTTCAGCATGATGAAATGTATCTTCCACTAAACGTGTAAACTGCGTACCGCTCCAGCTGTTATTTATAAGTTCAGTGCGCTGTTGTGTCGGTTCTTGAAAATGCGCCCGACGCGTTTGAGGAACGCCTCAGCAATACTTCCTTTGAATTACGCTCTACCCTGCCATAGTCCAGTATGGTAAATACAACTTGAATGTAACATCATGAAAACAACGACGACATTCCGTTTTTTCTTAACTCAAGGTTCTCCGTAAAATAAGTCTAAAATAGGTCGACTAAAGACTAAAAAACAGCTTCCATCCATCAGATGCAGTCTATGAGTCACTGGGCATGGTCTGTATGCAGTGAAACTTGAATGACAATGAGAGGACACAGCCAGGCAACTGCCTTGTAGGACTGGTTTACCACCCCGCCCATAATTCAGCGAAAAATCACACTTAAGACGTTAAAAAGAGACCTTCAAAATAACCATTGCTACGTACTGTTCATCTCTTGCATTTCATAATGATGTATAAAACAAGAATTCATAAAAATTCTAAAAGTATTCATTACCACCAGTATAACAACTTAAAAAAAATCAAAAAAATAAATGCACAAATACAATATAAAGTATGCCAGTACAGTTTGAAAGTGTCATTATTGTTTGTGTCGCACAGTATAGTGACATCATTCTGTACATTGTAAACATTGCTTTGGTTAATACTTGGAATGTCCTTCTTGAATTCAATCTAGATCTCTGAGCTCTCTGCTGGAGTCACGCTTTGGGTGGGGTTTCAGTGACCTGGTGGGAAAAGAGAATTACAAAATCAAGTTCACAGATGGACACTTTTCACATTCAATTCAACACTTTGTTCATGCCAAATAAAAACAGCAGAGGAGTTCAACCGAGACAAGTCGACAAACATCTACCTTGTCTGTTGAAGTTCTACTGCAACACGAGGATTTCAGACTGGTGTGGGGACAGTGTGAGGCCTCACTCAAGCCACTGTTGTGGCTAAGGTTCAGGCTGACTAAATCGTTCTGGTTCTTCATAGAACCCTTGTGTTTGAGCACACTACAGACCAGACCGGCCATTGAGTTCTGGGAGTCATCCAGAGCCCGCTGCAGACAGAAGGACACGGACGGATGCCTTCCCTGGAAACAGGAGCACAAGAAGAACTGTGAGCAACTCTTTCACAATCAAAATAATAACAGCCATGGTCTTGAAATGATTGGGTTGGGTTCGGGTCCGGTGTCTCACATCGTTGGAGGCGTGGGAGAGGAGCTCGACTGCTGTAGAAGGCTGTTTTGTGTTGTTCGCCAAACAACAGTTCCTCGGCATCGGCGAAGACGTCAGTGAATCGTCGTGGCTGTAAAAGAGAAGACAAAACATTGTATTTTACGTGGATACAGAACCGTTAAATGGTGCCCCCCTGCTTCATTGATGGACTATGTTTACTACAACGCTACACTAACTTATGAATTCAATGCCTAGTGGACTAGTTCCCTACCAGGTGTGTGGTCTTGGTCTTGTGGAGTTCGGGGCCTGACCTCCATTGACAGTACGGGGGACAACTTTCCCAGTGGAGCTTTCCTGAGCAAGGCTACTACATTCATCCCTAGCCCGCACCTTACATCTGCCCCGGTATCATGACCTTTCCCTGGCTCTGGTTCTCCAACACCCATCAACCTTCCAACATTTGTATGCCCCATTTGTGTGGGCACATCAGTGGTCGCCCTGTAATCGTACCAGATATACTCTTGTAGCCGGTGGCAACGATCTTAAATGAGCTGGTTCTGATTTGCTGGGTTGTTTTCTCATGTTTATAAGAAGACGATGGGACAGAGGTTCTATTGGATCCAAAACGATCATCCGTCTGTTCAGCCCTGCTCCGCTGACCACTGCTCTCGAAAGAGAAAAAGCCGCAGTCTTCCATGTCCACACGTTCATCCTTACTGCTCATCAACGTACTTGAGATATCAGGTCCAACGCTTGATGTTTCTCGTTCCTTATCCCAATTGTTGTCGAGACCCCATCTGTTTAATGCTGCTCTCGGAACTAGCTGCCTCGATGGAAGTTAAAGGAAAGGTCTAATGGGCATTGCTGGCATTTACTATTTTGAATGGGGAAGAGACAAGCTGTCGCGTTAGCTTGGTTAATAATTTCACACATCATCGGTACATCGGTAGCATTGAGGGACAGCCGAGATATGGAATCGTCTAGCTCTCTTTGTATTTTACTGCGCCTTGTTGCTGATGGAAACACGTTTAGGGTGTTTTGTTTGGCTTTTAAATGGCTGTTAAAGACCTGGCTGCATGGCGACTTCAGCTGCTCTTTAGACATTTCCAGAATGTTCAGTGACAGCATCAATGTATCTCCCCTAAGGCCACAGAAAGAAGATTTTATCGAAATCACTAGAGCTTGTGACACATCCTGAGCTCCATTCCTATTGGTCTGGAATGCAATCACCCGCCAACAGACTCCTGACCGCTCCTCTCTCCCAGTGTCACACGGGCCGTCTCCAAGTTCAGCTGCAGCAGCTGCAGGTCACTCTGCTGATTATCACACACCTACAAGGAAGACACAAAGCTTTATTTGGCTGTTTCAATGTATTTACTTAGCAAGGTAAAAGACAAAATGTACTAATCTCTCAAAAACAGACAACCCCACATTCAAAAAAGAAAAATCTCCAGAATTCCCAGTGAGACGATTTCTAGTAACAATAAATCCAATTCTCAAGTGTATACGAGTGTAACAGAACAAGTGTCTCAGAGCCAAGACGGATTACGTACTACGGCAGGTAGGTATGTAGTGAGACCAGACTGGTAGCTCTGGCGTCAGTCAACACAGCGAGGACCAGGAATGAGGAAACCTTGTAACTATTCTGCAAGTTACACAAAGAGCTCCCTATGTTGACAGTACTAAACCATATCGCACCATGTAAAAAAATACACTTTACAGATGACGTATACACACAGCAGACAGACAGACAGACGGACGGAGACTGGTTTGTCCAGGATAAAGATAAGGTAGGTGTATACACCTGTCTTAGGCAGTGAAGCTCAGACTCTGTGCGTTCCTGTTTGGACCGCGCCAGCGCCAGCAACTCATCCTTCCAGCTGTCGCCCTCCCCTGGCAGAAACCATCATTACACACGGTCAAGTAGAACCATCTCATACACATAAAGCACCACTAGATACCATATTATATCAACCAGGAACCTATTACCACATCGTCTACCTTGGACACGACTCATCCCCTACTGGGAGTAATAAAGTGAATCTCAAACTGCAATATAAGCACACATCTTCAACTGTCTAAATGAGTATGTTTAAAGATATGGATGGTTTACCTGACAAGGCCAGATCCCTGCAGAGCATCTGGTGCTCCTGTTTGAGGCGAATAATCTCCTCTCTCTGGGCACTGCTTTGGGTCACGTGCTGCTGCAAGTCCTCTGCAACCACAGGAAACGCACAATAAGTAGTCCTAAAACGCAGGTCATCTCAATGGAAAATGGACACACTGTCTTTCCTAAGGGAAAGACAGTGAAAACTGTTTCATCTCCGATAATTGATCAAGGCTGCCTACAGTTAGACTGCGGACAATGGGGATTTGAAACCCAGTCACCTTAACTAAATAACATGTTATGAGTACAATATTATAAGCAAAAGGATGGTACACAATTGCATGATTGGACTGACTGAATTTTGTTTCCAAGAATATAATTACTTCAGGGAAAGAGGCCTGGGTATGCTCCTTTAGTCTTCATCAGGCTTAATTTCCCACCATTTATACTTTAAAGGAAACCTCCGTTCAGTTACATCAACGTCAGCGACAGCCTTGGATGGGTCTGGTGCTGCTCAGCTGCCAACTGCTCCCGGAGTCTCTCACCTCTGAGGGCGGCGTTCTCGTGCCTGTACGCCCGGTAGCGGCGCTTGGTCTCCTCCACCACCCTCAGGAGCCGGTCTGCCCGCGAGTGGCTCTCCTCGAGCGACGCCTCCACGTCCTGCAGGCCGAGCCTCAGCTCCCCCAAGTGGGCGGCGGCCTCACGCACGTCCTTATCCTGAGGGCCAATCAATCAATAATCAATCAGTATATCAATTATTCCTCAATCACAATGGGCTCGCAAACAATTACAAGCAGGGAAGCAAGTATGAATATTTAAATATTTCAAATATTGAATATTAATATTTAAACATTTTGAATATTGCACTATCAATATTTACAAGTGTGGAATAATAATATTAATATTTGGAATATTTAATATTCTATTTGAATGCACAGAACAGAAGAGTTCAAGAGAAAGTGAACTCTAGATTGATTTAGCCATGGATGGATGGTGTGTAATTCCTTTAAATCCATTTGAACCCAAAAGAGAGTATGTGCTGCAGGTTTAGATGGTGTGGCAGTGAAGGCCCTGTAGGTCTCCATGGGTGTGTACCTTGAGTTGGAGCGTGGCTCTGAGCTGCACCTCCCTGACCTGCAGGGAGCCCACCTGAGAGGACAGGGCCAGCACCGTGGAGGTCAGGCTGGCGTCTTTATCCTGCGGAAAATAGAAAACAACTTCACTGACACTGATTAGTTGATATCTTATAAAAAAGGATTAAAGGCTGGATTATACAAACAGAAAGGTCATACTGCGTTCTATGACATCGTTGATAGGAGAAGTGAATTTAAATGAATAGGGAGTGCATGACATGTCTCTACTTTCCCTGTCTGATGAATTGATGAACCACGTGCAATTAAAAATCCTTCAGTTTTTTTTGTATCACAAGGTTCGTTTTCGTATACTGCTAAATAATAACGGTAAAAACAAGGTCATATGCAAACTGGTTTGACCCTATATATAATAAATACAGCAGATAAAATACAAGCGATTCCCCCTCTTCAAAGCTTTATTAAAACCATTCCTCTCGAATGATCCTTGATCACCCTTGATGATGCAACCTAAATGAGTATAACATTTGAGAAACTTTTATCAAAAGCGAACATATACACGTCATTAATGAACAGGTAGGGGCTAGACATCCTCCTCAAGTGTGCCTACAGGGAGGCTATAATGTAGGGCTGATATGAGCTGCATAACGTACCCAGCTCCATCTAGCTGTACCTGGAGGTCTTTAGAGGTTCGCTCCATGTCCTGGTGCTCCTGTCCCAGCTGCTGAAGCTGCTGCTGGGTGGTGCTGAGCTCCGTCTGGAGGTCCTTGTCCCTGGCCTCCACCACCCGGACACGCCTGGTGAGGGCCCGGATCACCCCCACACACTTCTGGAGCTCTTCTGTACAGAGACAATTATAAACCTTTAATATGAACCTTTATTCAGTGGTTTTTTCCTGAATCAATCAAATATAATTTACTGTAGCTATAGCTATGTATTACATAGCTATGTATTACATAGCTATAGCTATTCTTATTATATCATATTAATAAGATATACAATATACTGCATAACCAATAATTAGTTGTATATTAACCATTCAAATATAATTAATAAACTCGTTCTTCCTATTTTCTGTACCATCAGAGTCGTTTGGTAAATGGAGGAAATGCCAGCAAAACTGAACCGATGTCCTACTGTTTGTTGCCTCACCGTCCGACCTGGCGCACCTCCTCTCCAGGCTAAGGACTCGCTGGCGGTCCTGTTCCCAGGCGTGGAGCTGCTTGTGATGGGAGGCAGCCATGGTGTTCAGCTCCCTGTCCCGGTCCTTTAGCTCAGTGATCATCAGCTGCAGCTCTCTCCTCTGTCTCTGGATGGTGGAGCTCTCCAAGTCACTCACAGGTGACATCTGTTTGAAAACAAAACAAACAAGGTTCTTTTTTTGTGTCAGGTTTTTGAGAGGCAGTTCTTAGCGGTTTGATTTGTAGCACTTGTGTGTCCTGGGTATGAACAAGAGGGCACAGTCGGAGGGAAGCAAGAGAAAAAGTCACTGGAATCACTTAACGCATATGCTTGGTGACTAAATAGTTAAAATAATTATCCCATATTCTAAATGTGGTCAAATGTACACTTTATTCAAACTCAAAATGGTGATGATGATTTAGTTACTGTTGAACACTATCAATAATATTTATTAAAGAGAGATATTTTCTAACTGAATTGATCCCTTACTTGATTGTGCTGTAGCTGGGTACGACAATGATTGTCTACAGGGTAAGGTCTGACCCTCCCATCCACTTCATTGCTAGATCGGATGGAAACTTTACTGATATCAGCAGGAAATACTCCAACATTATCCTGAAAATATGGAAACCAAAGACCTTTTCAATAACTATCGTCCTATTGAATTGTCACTTAAAAACATATGCATCTTGGGGGATAATGTAAATTAAATTGCTCACCTTTTTTACAGGCGTGCTTTGCCATAGCTCAAAAGAGGGGTCTAAATCAAATACAAGAAAATGACAAAAGCAGTCAAAACTATTTGTATGCATATTAAAACAAAAGACACATAAGCAAAGACTAATGTAGGCACTTTGCTATATTCGTTCTGAAAATCAACAGTCATGTATATTAATATAAGTGTAGATTGTACAGTTTCATAAATATATATCAACATATATATTCCAAATGATTCGTTTACCATATGACCGAGGTGGAGTGGTCGAGGAGCTTCCATGAGGACATTCTCTATCCATTGCAGGTCAGGTTTGACCCAACCGTTCACCTCATTCCACAGTATCGCTGCTGTAACGGTAGGGCTGATGGCGAGTCGTTTTGGCTCAACAACTGTACTTTCTCTGGGCAGTTATCTTAGACAATACATACAGTTAACAATATTTCGAACTACATTACCTGACAATAATTTGTCAATGAGATAGGTTAAGTTGTTTGAATTTCAAGTAAAACACTGTTGGTATGACTACTACTACTACTGCTACCACTGCTACTACTACTACGTTAGTATCCTTGGTGCTGTTGCCTTCTAACGACGGACCAGAAGATTACAACGTTCATAGAGACTCACAACATCGTGAAATTATTAGCTGCACAATAACAATAAAACATTATTCTCGCTAGTCATAGAATCCACATTTGTGAAAAGTTTGGGTTGCTCAACTTTGATTGGATGTTCAAACCCCGCGTCATATAAGAAGAAGGACAACGTTTCCAAAATATGATTATAAGAGCCACACGTTTGTTTGATTGTTTCTCTCCCACTAATATGAAATAAATACATAAATTCATGCACATCATTAAGGACAACAATGATTTTGTATGGGAACCTTCTAAAACGGATATGGTTTCGGGTTGATTTATTTTTGATGAAAGAACGGTAGCAGAGCATTCATATTTTCTTTAATAAAAATAACCTAAAATACCCATTAAAAAAACATCTGTACTTTAGATGTGACATTAATAAACTGTTAAAAAATAATAATTATTATAAAGCGATAGATATTATTGTGGTCTATACTCCAAAGCAATAGGGGGCGGCAACGACCTAGGTGTGACGCCGCAGATATACAAAACTCACGAGGAAGAGCCGAAGCTTGAAGAGGCGTGCTCTATGTAACACAACTGAACTCTCTAATCTCAATTATTTCTTCAAGTTTAATTAACTTCAATAATGCGATCTACGTTATTGAAAAGAAGACATTAATAGTGTGTTTTGAAGGGTACGTATCCTCATAATTTGTCCCTTTCTATTTATTTAAAGATCTGTTTAGTGGGCTCAACGTTAGCAAGCCTCTTGGTTGCTAGCGTCGCAACCACATCAGTTATTGCGTTTCCCTTGGCTCGGTAGGTGACAGCTTGGTAAGTTGAGGCTAGGCGTTGAATGAAACCAATACAAGTACAGTTTCCCATTCACTTACATGGACGGTGTGGTGCCCGGACGGGGGTGCAATTCTTTAAGGCATTGTCTATAGAAGTAACACTATGTAGCTTAAACAGGTGACTCAACTGGTCCATTTATAAGTGCCGCATGTGTTAGCAAGCTAACGTCAGCTTATTATAGACGTATTTCATCTCTGCGTGCGATGCTAATAACCAAGCAGTTCCTTATGTTTGTGTTATTGGTTAAACAAAAAACATGGTTGCGTCCTGTCCAATTAGACATGACACTTGAAAATATTGTATGTGACCCTCCAGATATCTAGTTGTATCAGTAGAGTGTATTGATGCCATCTATTCATGAAGAGGTTATGGGAATCAAGAAACTACGAGGATATTTTGGGGGCAGCGTATTCGATTTTATTGGCGTACAGTTCTTAGGTTAAACCCAAATGTAGAAGTGCTCCCGATGTAATTTTCTAACCTGTATTCATAAGACGGTTCTTAACTTTTTAATTTGTTTCTAGAATATTGGTAATGGCTACTACTGAAAACATGGAATCCAGTTCCCCTGAGTACAAAGGGGACCATGGTGCAGCTGACTCGGATTCCAAGGTTCCACATAAAGTCCTTTATTGTGGAGGTAAGAATACATCATTTATTGATCACGTAATTGATACATTGATAAGCACTGTGAATGAATGCCTGTGATTTGTTCTGTAAATTCATTCTATTAGTGTTCTAACCCCTTCTTTCTTTGTGTTTTAGTGTGCTCTTTGCCAACAGAGGTAAATAAACAAATATTAATAATGTCGTTTCTTGTCACTCCTTTGCTATTGGCTGTATATTTAAAGTAAATGTCTACCATATAGCATATTGTGGAATCCAAGTGATGTAATTGTACCCTTGCGTTTACAGTACTGTGAGTATATGCCAGAGCCAGCAAAATGCAGGCACTGGCTGGAGAAGAACTTTCCAGATCTCTTTGCTAGGCTGACTGTAGGTGAGTACCGGCCATATATAATGTAATATTTGAGTGGTATATCAAATGCAAAAATACTACAGTTAGTTTCCCTGTCAGCCCTGCCAGGTATGGCTGCGTGACTTTGAAATTACTCATTGTAACAATCAGAATAATCAATGTGCTAGAAAGCTCCTGCATCCAAAAGTAAGATTGTCCTCATAAAATTACAGGCGGCATTTATTAATTAATGTTTTGTTTATCATGGACAATAAGTCAAAGGAAATCTTTCGGGTGCTTTTCGCCAAAAGCGATGTCCTCTACAATTGTATCTCCTCCTATTACTCGGCTATCTCATTTATTAATGGATTCTGGTGTGTCAAGTATAATCGATCTTCCCTTTACTCCATGTCCTGAATTTCATTGTCTGATTTACATATACCTCAAATTGAGCAACCAAATAAATGTAGACTTAATACTTTTCCTCACAATATTGGGAGGTACTTTTCCATTCAACACATATTTCCCAGGGAGGTTTGTATGTATGGTGTCTATATTGGTAGGTATCAGCAGCCCCTACTGGCAGAGCAGGGAATGATTTAAGTTTTGCTCCTCCAGATTCTGCTGTCCATCGTGATAGTCCGATGATGTAACGCGTTTTCACTGACTTGAATTTATAAACCACGAATGGCAAGCCAATAATATCAAGCATAATCACCAAAAACCTAATCGCCATTAGGTTAATACAGCCTATTTCACAAAGGCACATGAAATATTTATTCCGCTGTCGCACTAACATGCAGTTGTTGTAAGCTCTCATTGTGTCACTAATTGTGTTTTGTGCATTTACTATTGATTCTCTTTTTCTGTCTCGCAGGCCCCCAGGGAAACATACCGAAACTGGAGGTTGTGACCGGAGAGGAACCACCATTAGTTGAAGAGGAGGAGAGGAAGAAACAGAAGCGAGGTTCATATGATGTTTCAATAAAGAGTATTTTCAATTACTAGGGACAGGGTAGTGTAGTGGCCAGGATGTTTGACTCCAAGCCGGAAGTTACTGGGTTTGACAACCAATGTCCACATCTACCTTTAATCACCCTTATGAATGACATGTATCCGAATTCCCTATTAATTGCTTTGGATAAAAAGGTATGCTAAAGTACTAGAAAAATGTGACAAGATGAAGCTGTAGACAATGTTACTTGGTTTAACAAATCTTTTTTACAGTGTGTTTGAGAATATCTGTGGTATTTTTTTTGCAGGTGGAAGAGGCCAGATTAAACAGAAAAAGAAATCGGTACCACAGAAAGTCACAATAGCAAAGATCCCGCGGGCGAAGAAGAAATACGTCACAAGAGTGTGTGGCCTACAAACGTTTGGTAAGAAGAACACATCTGAGTAGTCCAATCAAACACAGACGACTAGCATTGGTTTAAATTAAATCCATGCAATCGGCCCTGAATGTACTTCTCTGGGTTTCTGTGGTGCTGCCAAACCTTCCAGACATCGAGCTTAAGGATGCTCAGCGGTTCTTTGCCCAGAAGTTCTCCTGTGGAGCCTCGGTGACGCCGGAGGATGAGATCATTATTCAGGGAGACTTCACAGATGACATCATTGATGTCATTCAGGAAAAGTGGCCAGAGGTCAGTGCTCTCCTTTATACATAAGGAAAAATGTTGCTTTTTGTTCATTTTGAAACTTTAACATATAGGGTATATAGCAGACGCCTTTATCCAAAGCAACTTTCAATAAGTACATTTGTCAGAAGAAACCTTACTAATTCAGCCATTTTATTAGGAAAATTGAGCAACAATTGAAGCGTAAGCCTTATCAACATTTAAAACTTGTGCCAAGACAAATGCAAGAAAATGTCTTAGCTATGGTCGGATGGCAGAACATTTTTGAAAGCGGGTATCTTATGGCTATATTTCGTCTTAAGGACTTGATGTTTCATGGCCTTTAGAAAGAAGGAGGACAACATAACACAAAAAACTGAGTCAAACTCTTCTCTTTTTAGGTGGACGATGACAGCATCGACGATTTGGGAGAAGTCAAGAAGTGAAGATCTAATATGCACTTTTACTGATTATGGATGTGACATGTAACAGCAAAACCTTGGCCAAATGTACACGTTAACATTAAAAAAAAAGAATCATTTTATATCTATTTTATTTACTGTATATAAATACTGCAGACTTGGCAATTTTAGTTATGATAGCTGCTTTCTCATTTGCCAAAAGCTGTGGTATTATGTGAATCCCTCCCATTTCTCTCAACACAAATCTAGGCTAATAAATTTCAGTCTCATTCACCTGGTCACTACTTATTATTTGTACACGTTTTAACACCTTTTTTCAAGAAGGCTAAAACGGTTAAGTTTCAATTCAGATCCTGGTTATCTGTTATACGTGTGACCAAGTTGCTAACTAACCACAAGCTGGTTGTTTTTCAGGGACTTGGCATCTGGTTGAGTCCCCTGGAGTGTGCATCTGCTGAATCATAATAGTTTTATAATGATGGCGACATCCCTAGACAAATACAGTTTACACTTTTATCCATATTCCCTTGTGCAAAGAGCACCTCCCTGGAGGCAACCTTTTAGTACATACATACTGATAGCATTTGTGTGCCAACCCTATACATTTACATGTTATCAGGTTAGTTTGCATGAACACACAGACACGGCTGACTTTCCGCGAAAAGCAATCAATACCTATCCCTGTTGACCCTGTTGGCAGCAGCAGACGGTCGAAATTTACCTGCCGGGCTGCAGCAATGTCTCAGATGTTTAACACCACTCCGGCGGATATCTGCTGTGCCTTCGAGTCGCCCATCCTGGATAAGCTCTTGCCTCCCATCCTTATACTGGAGTTCATCTTTGGGCTGCTGGGGAACATAGTGGCACTGTGGATGTTCGTCTTTCACATGGACAGCTGGAAGCCCAACTCGGTGTACCTCACCCACCTGGCCGTGGCCGACACCATCGTGCTCTTCTGCCTGCCCTTCCGGGCCGACTACTACCGCAGGGGTAAAGACTGGCTGTACGGTGACATCCCCTGTAGGATCTTACTGTTCCTTCTGGCCGCCAACCGCGCCGCAGGGATTTTCTTTCTCACAGCAGTGGCTGTTGATCGCTACTTGAAGATCGTCCATCCTCTGCACCCCATCAACCGCATGGGGCTGGGCTACGCGCTATGGGTGTCCCTGTCCTTGTGGGGGCTGATCGTCCTCGCCACAGGATACCTGCTCTCTGACAGCCACTTCTTCTACCGCAACAACCGCACCCAGTGTGAGAGCTTCAACATCTGCATGGGATACAGCCCTCTGTCCACCTGGCACAACACCTTCTACGTGGTCCAGTTCTTCCTACCCACGGCCATCGTGGCGTTCTGCACTATCAGCATCTTGTGGCAGCTGAGAACCAAGACCATCGACAGCAGCGGGAAGATCAAGCGGGCCGTGCAGTTTGTGCTGGCCGTGGCATTGATCTTCGTCACCTGCTTCTTCCCCAGCACGATATCCCGCGTCGCCGTGTGGATCCTCAAGAACTGGTACAGCGAGTGCGTTCACTTCAGAGAGGCTAACCTGGCGTTCTATACGTCGGTGTGCTTCACCTACTTCAACAGCGTCCTCAACCCTCTGGTGTACTACTTCTCCAGTCCCTCGTTCAGCGGCATCTTTCAGAAACTTCTCAACAAGCTGCTGGGGAGGAAGGAAGAAGAAGAGCAGGTTTCAACGGTGACTGCTGTAAGGATCTAGATATCAATTGGGGATTTTTCTTTGTATGATTCCCCCCATTGTTACAAATTGTGTCTCAAATGTTAGTGTAATAAACTAAGGGTGATTTCTACCCATTTTATCAAGAAAAATATTTGGGGTAAGTTAATGGAAATAGGGCAATTGATCAGTGAGCTGGGCAAGCTGAACGTGTCAATTGCCTCGAAATGTCATTTTAAGTGTGTATATTAGGCCTATAAATAAAGTAATGAAGAATTTAGACCTATTTCATTTAGGAATTTTTTTCTACTGAAATTTGTCAACAGAAAGGGAACTCATAAATAACAAAATACATTGTTGAAGATGTTCTAGGAAAAAGCTGAGAATTGAGGCCCAATGAACAATTTTTATCCAATTATTTTCTCTCAATAAAATGAAACATCAGGCCATGTAACTTTCATTCTAAGGTAATGCTCTGTTTCAAGTTAGTGGTTAGTTCTTGGGGTTGCATTGTTAGAGGAAATTAGAATATCTATCGAAGTGTAGGCATATAGCCTACAGTAAGTTATACAGAGCTCCTAACTGTTATACCGCGAACTAATTGCACCCTGGGGGACAATACAATAGAGTCTAGACCCTAGAGCATCTGTGGCGAAGATTTTCAGAAATACAGAAATATGTACAATGTACGCTATCCTTTAAATACGTCCATGGAACAGATGGCCAATGTGCATAATAGATACGTGGGGACCGCTGAAGAGGTAAAACTTTTCCTTGCTCTCATCGAAGAAAAAAACATTACAGCTATTTTAGATGGAAAACAACGCAATTCCACTATATATCAGGACCTAAGAGAGGATGTTATCAAAAGGATACGACAAGCCCTGGAATGTGTGCAGTTTTTCGCTCCAACCACTAATACGAATTTCTTTTTTGCGAACTTTCTGAAGATTCTCATCACCTTTTAGATGGAAACGTGACTAATGTGATCTCCTTATCCGCTCTTTTCTTGCAAGCCATTAAACAAAACTGGTGGATACGAATTAAAAATGTAAGGATCAATGCAAATAATAAAAGAAGATAATCATATTAAAATATTATAAAGTCCAAGAAACTTTTGACTGTTTTCTTTTCCATCTTGGATGATTAATGAGGGAAAATAACAAAGTGATGACGTTAGAGCGCGTCTGGGCTCTGCTAAACCCGGACCAAGGAGAACTTCTAGGGGGGGAGACGACACGGAGCCCTGGCCGGAAACCAACAACGACCGCAGAATAGTTTCCAATAAGCTACACTTGGATTCATATCTAGCTAGTCTTTGGATTCATATCTAAGGTCTGATGTGTGAGACCGGCTCGGGACACCGAACCCAGCCGTCAGTGGGCTAATATCTGCAAGTGTGCATAGCTACACAGCCTCAAGTGTATGAAGGTATTATTGTAGCAAAAGTCTTTAGCACCTGTAACTGCAGAATTTGAATGCGTACACTAAAGTCACAGTAAATTTGAAGTCGTATATATTTATTTTGCATGTGTACTCTAAAGTCACAAATGTGTAACAGTACATTTGTAGTCGTAAATATTTGTCATCCCATTGTAAACACAAAGTAGGGTCTACGAGTACGCAAATCTGTTTTACAGGTGCACAAATCCTTTTGCTATCAATTATTGCAGCGCAGTTGGTGCAAAACACATTCGCACACCCGTGTTTCATAATCTGAGAACATGCCCAAAAGGTGTGCATTCGTAAACCCAAATTTGAACTAATGCATCAGAAGATGCACATCTGTGAAAAATTTCCTCGCAAATAAAATGATAAAAAACGCAATGTTAATTCAGCATTTTATTGAGCGGGCACAAATCCATTTTACAACTGCTCGAATCTGCTCCTGCAAGTCTCAGCTGTGTTTTTTTTGGCAGGTAGTTTTGCAACACGTTTAGGTGGTAAATGTGTACCAAAAGTATTCGTATCCGGGATTTAAGTGACGCCTGAACTGACTGGGAAAATAAATAGCCAGGTTGTTGAAAGCATAGCCAAACGATTTGGTATAGCCCATTGTCACAAGTGTCCCACATTCTCCTGAAATCGTGAAGTAGGGGGTCTGAGGACACACGATTTAGCTTTCCCCGATAGATTCGGGAGGGCAAAGATTTATACTAACCGGCTTGAAATGATAGGCCCTACTCGCGTTGTTTGGGGGGGGGGGGGGGCAGACTGAAATCAGCGATTACGGTGACCACAGCCAAAACAAACGCCCCGTTCCTCAAAACGGATGACTCAGATAGGCTATCTCGATTAAAATGTTGACAATCAGACATAAATCCATGAATTCCTTCCCTGTAAATGGCTTAAACTGCTGCTTTACTATCAATACGTTATTTTGTCTAAGCCTCCAAAAACGTAGGCTTTAAACGGTGATTGAAAGTTTGGTTGCAGTTGGAATGACATTCATTAAAGAGAATAGGTAATTCCATTTTCCATTCGCAGAATTTATTTTATCTTGGTTTTGAAGGGTAATTTTAAGAAAGTCACTTTTAAAATCCTAACCTCTTTCCCTGGACTTCTCATTTCATGACAGAACGACTAGAGTAGGCTTTAAATTGACTTTACTGGTGAGCGAGAGGGCAGGACATCCAAACATGCTTTGAAGGGAGGTATATCCGTTTCTGTGGGTTTAGTGGTTTCTTTATAGGTCCATGGGTGAGAGGCATGGACCTATAAAATAAGGTGAGAGGGACCTTTATCCACTCAGTCCCCAATCAGGAATAATGTTGTGTTTGATTATGGGTAATTGAGGTGTTGAAGGTGTTGATTCATTAATACGTGTTCAGATAATTGCCATATTGGCTTTGTTATGCCACTATCAATCCATAACAACGATTTATTTGATCCTGCCAATCAATATTACACATGTTAATAAAACATAACATGGTCAATTAAGTTATACTGCGAAACTTTGCTCCCTCGGGGACTATGTGATCTTCTATATCGAACCAACGATTTTTAAGTATAAAACTAAATACAGCAGACAAAGAATAAACAGCATAAAGAGAAAAAGAGATCAAAAAGGTTATCCTTTCCATAATTCCACGTAACTTTTGACAGCTTTCTCTTTATTTATAGGATAAATCATAGGGATCTTTGGAAAATAACATAGCGATAAAGCTTACGTCAGATTGTCTGGGCAGTGGGCAGGGATCGGCCAGGATGGGAGACTGGAGCCAAATAACACGTTCCTGCAATAGTGAATGCTGCAGTTACAGCACCACACTCATCGGACCGCATTTCTAAGAACTGTTGTGTCGGGTTAGAGATTGTTTTAAGTTTAGGCCTATGTGTTATGATATAAATGGTTAAGTTTACTGTAGTAGGGGAAAGAGATGTTTAAGTTGAGATGTTTGTTGTTGAGTTATTAAGTTAGATACGGTTACGTTTAGGTGCTAGGACAGAGATGTTAAAGTTTAGGTATTACATTAGAGATGGTTACGTTTTGTTAAAAGGTTAGTGATGGTTCATTTAGGTATTAGGTCCGAGATGGTTACGTTTAAGCTTTTGGTCAGGGTAAGTTACAGTACTTTTTGTTATTTGTTTAAGTTTAGTTATTAGGTTAGCTTCCTGTTGTGTTTCACCCTGTTTTCATTCATTATTATTGAGCTGCTCATCGTGAGATTCCTCCGCCCTCCAAGGAAATGTTGAGACCTATACATGCGGTCCTATGAATGCGGTCCTGACACTGCGGTCCTGAGACTGCAGCCTGCTCTATTGTAGCAACTACTCAGACAGAGCCTGGGATGGGAGCGGATCAGTCTTCATAAACCTAACGGTGCTGTCGGTGGAGACGCTGCGCGAAAACGCTACGTCGCTTTAACTCAGAAAACATTTCCTTTATAGACCAAGCCTCAAGTAAGCCTTTTTGTTAAGTTGTCAGATTGTCATCAGCATATGTGTGTTTGTTTCATGTTATGCTCGTGAGAAACGAGCTTTCTAATGATCCAACGTAAAACTGTTATGCTATATCGCTAATGAGTAAGCTAGCTAGCTTCACATTCCAGCAGGGATCGTAAACAACTGACGGTAACGAACTGAACATGAATCCATGTATGACTGGGAAAAGTATCGGCATTGGGCGTATTCAATAGATACACAGTCGACACGACACGTCATATGCAGCATCGCACATATGTCTGTACGAATACATGGTGTAAAACACTTGTTACTTCCTAATATATCGATTGTTTGGTTTCAAGGGATGTCCTGTCAGACAGTGTCACGACGTGTGAAGACACATGTTGAAGACATGAGCATGTAAGACTTGCAGAGTGTGATATTGTCCTCATAGGGCGGGTACTGCACCTGGTGTGGGCGTCTTTTCTTTCATACTACCTAGGCTGGTAAACAGGTTGGAAACACCCGATCCACGAGGGTCCCCCTGAGTCTACAGAATATTTGTATTACTGTTCAATAGGAATTGGATATTGTAGTCCATGTTTCGTTGTGTTAAGGTTTGAAGTTGGACGGGGGCGAATATTATATAATTATATAAAACAAGGCAGTGTCGAACTATTAGTCGTCATGACAGTTGAAATGTTGTTTTGTGTTTTATTTTTACTGACTTTTTCATATCCTAAACCCAACAAAAATTGTATTATATTTCGAATTATTATTATTACTTTATGGGATATTAATGGTCGATTTTTGAATTTCAGTTCTACTGGCTAATTAGGCCTAAGCATGCACCTGCTTCTTTCTTAGCCTGGTGTATTTGAGATAATTAAATGATTTGCAATTCATGTTATTACTATGTTACTATATATGAATTGCCATCCATGTCATCTACTTATTTAGATACAGTGCGAATATAATTGTGTGTAGATTAGGTGATAGCACAATGGTCAACTCCCTGCCTAAACGCACCTGGTTCGATCCCCAATTTATTATGTCCCTTTTTTTACAATTCGCCTCTTGCCAGGCCGTTGCCAGGTCAGAAAGATAGATGACAAAAAAACAAGGGAGCTGCAGATATATACGTATGAGGCAACAAACCGCATGAAGAGGCAAGTCATAGCACAGCAAAGACTACAGTAGTACAAAACCAAACTGTGCAAGGGGCACTCAACAATACAGTACGGGCTCACAGATGACATATGCCAGGACACATGACAGAAGCAAAGCCACTGATAGGCAAATAGCAAATGAGGAGCCAGACGGGCTGAGAACAAGGCTAGGGACTAACTCATATCTTTTTTGTCTTTTTTTGTGATGGTAGTGTGTGGGCCTAGTGGGCCTTGGGCAGCCCAGTAGACCAAGAAGACCCTGCTACTCCCCCCACTACCCACAGGCCTGGAGGCAGAGACAGAGACAGCCATGAGTACAGGCAAGCCCAGTGGACTGAAACCCCCTACCAAGATAGGACGCCCTGCTGGAGTGCCAGTGAGGACGTCCCCCTCTTCGGGTAGGAACCAGCAGGGTGTATCTTCGATTTAAGTTGATTGTTTTTATTTAATGGCCTCATCCTTTTAACATTCCTTGTAAAATGTCACCACTGTATTGATTATTTCAGTTGGTTTGGAAAGAAAATAGTTCTACACCTTTTTTACTGAATTGATTGTTGATTTTGTTTATAAATGGAATGGAAGGCCTCTATTGACATGCTGTGTCCACACTTGATATGTGCTTTTCTATGTTTGGATCATTCTTTATAAGGAATGAAACAAACTGTGTTAATTGAAAAAAGTCTTGGAATGTAGCATTATTCCATTGCCAAGGGTCATTCCTTAAATGTTATAAACAAAGAGGTCCTTGTACTGTGTCTGCAGAGTAGCTGTCTTCCACCCGTCCCAGCAGCGTGGCTCTAGGTGATCTTAATCAAATATACAACACGTTCCATCATTCCCGCAGGCGCTGCGAAGGCCTTCCCCCCTACCCCTGCTCCGGAGAGACCCCCGGCCCCCGGCGGGGCCACCTCCCCGGGCCACGATGGAGCCCCCGGGCCGGACTTCCAGCTGGGGGAGAAGGTCTGGGTGAACGGCAACAAGGCCGGCTGCGTGCGGTTCATCGGAGGCACCCAGTTCGCCCCGGGCCAGTGGGCCGGGATCGTGCTGGAGGAGAGCATCGGGAAGAACGACGGCTCGGTGGCCGGGGTCCGCTACTTCACGTGCGAGGACGGCCAGGGGATCTTCACGCGGCCGTCCAAGCTGTCCCACACCCCGCTGCCGCAGAAGGAGAAAGAGGAGGCGGTGGTGAACGGAGGGAAGGTTGATGCCAGCCCGGCCCAAGGTGCCAGCCCAGCACAGGGTGAATCCAAGGGGGAGGCAGAGGCCACGCCCACCAGCCCCGCGACTGCTGCCCCCTCGACTGCTGCCCCCGCGACTGCTGCCCCCGCTGGTAATTTATATAATACATAAACACCAATACTTATTGATGTATTCTTGTATTTCTTTATTTTATTATCCTTTTTTATATTTGTTATTTAATATTAAAGGAAATGACCGTATTATTGTATAAATAGGCTTATGTTATTGTAGTGACAAGGATTTTATCTATTCTTTTCTTTAAATGTCTACTTTATTAATCTTTGTGACATCATCAGTCTAAGATCCCGCTGTCATTCCAGCCCAGGGCTCGGGCATCAGGACGATGGGAAGTTTAGATATAGCACTCCCGACCAGCGGGTCCATGACCAACCTCTCCGAGACGGACTCAGTCAAGAAGGGCCAGAGGGAGCTGAGGCTCGGAGACCGAGTCCTGGTGAGAGCACAACCATCCCTCAGAATATTAAAGCTTTGAGGTTGTGACTGAACCCCCTGTTTCAGCTGGAGTTCCAGCACTAGGAGAGAATACTTCCATCTCCATGGATACGGCCAGTGGCGACTTAGTGCTCCTTTCTTTTAAGCTTGTACCATTGTTGTGTATGAGCGTTATAATGAGGTTATAATGATGTTGTATATGAGATCCACCACACACAGTGGCGTTATACTATGAGTGTCCAAGAAGCTTAACCCTCTATGACGCACCGTCAACTGCAGCCCAGTCAGAGCTCCACGCATCCACAAACACACCAAGCCGACAGCTTCACTTGGGCGTAACCCAGTCCCTTGACACTTAGAATTAGGAGACAGTATTTTACTCCTGTTTTCTCTAAATTACAGTTTTATTTAATCCCAGCGACAAATCGCACAGATTACCATGTTGACCATTTAATAATCTTTATTGCCACATTTAAAACCAATTTTGTTACTATCATAAGCACTTTGTCCACGTTTTGTGTATCTCTTCGTGTGGTAACCCAGGTGGGGGGCACCAAGGCGGGGGTGGTGCGGTTCCTGGGTGAGACGGACTTCGCCAAGGGGGACTGGTGCGGTGTGGAGCTGGACGAACCACTGGGGAAGAACGACGGGGCGGTGGCCGGAGCCAGGTAGGCCGCCGACATTAAGGACCTTCTTCCACACAGGGTTCTTAGTAGGACCGACGCAGGTGTCGCTCGTAACACTAATTATAGGTAGCGCTGCTCGATTATGGGGAAAATCATAATCACGATTATTTTGGTCAATATTGATATCACGATTATATATATATATATATATGTTATATATATATATTATTGTCGCTCCCAAAAAAACGTTGTAACTGAGAACTTAAAAAAATAATATCTAAATTCGATTAATCGCCCAGCCCTAA